>NC_088865.1:32897274-33197274 GCF_032884065.1 Artemia franciscana
TCCTTTTTTATTTTTTTTCTTTTTTAGTTTTTTTAGTTTTTTAGCTTTTTTAGTTTTTTTGTTAGTTTTTAGTTTTTTTGTTAGTTTTTAGTTTTTTTTTCTTTTTAGTTTTTTTGTAGTTTTTACCTTTTTTTTATTTTTTTTTTAGTTTTTTTTTACTTATGTCCTGGTCGTCATTTATACTCCCTGTGTCCCGGTCGTCATTTGTGTCCCAGTGCTTTATTGATGGTGATTGCTAATCGAACATTACTTGTGTCCCGGTTGCTTTCTCTTTGAGTGTCGTCATTTATATTCCCTATGTTCCGGTGTCCCGGTCGTCATTTGTGTCCCGATGTCCCGGTCTGTCATTTCGTCAGTCGAAAACATGACGTCACTCGACAGACACAAACACACACAGACAACTTATTTATATATATATACTAGCTGTTGGGGTGGCGCTTCGCGCCACCCCAACACCTAGTTGGTGGGGGCGCTTCGCGCCCCCCCCCCCCCAAGCCCCCCGCGCGCGTAAGTCGTTACGCGCCATATTAGTTACGCGCCATTGTAGTTGTGTCCCTATGTCCCACCTGTGAATATAGATAGATATATATATATATATATATATATATATATATATATATATATATATATATATATATATATATATATATATATATATATATATATATATGTTTTTAACTACGTAAAACTTGCGAATATACAACATTCTTTGCTGTCCCATTGTCTGTGCATATAAATAGATTTTCAGGTTTACCGACTCTTGAACATGCAACATATAATGGTCCATGGGAAAACAATCCGTATTCAGATCTATACCTCATGATTCTAATGATTGCCCTTGAGCTTTGTTGATGGTGATTGCTAATCGACCATTCCCTGAGTCGCCATCGTCATTTATATATCCCCCTGTGCACCCCGGCGTCCCCCTTGTAGTTATGTCCCTGTGTCCCGGTCGTCATTTATATTCCCTGTGTCCCGGTCGTCATTTGTGTCCCAGTGTTCCAGTCTGTGATTTCTCTTTGAGTGTCCCGGGCGTCATTTATATTCCTTGTGTCCCAGTGTCCCGGTCGTCATTTATATCCCCCTGTGCCCCCCGGCGTCCCCATTGTAGTTGTGTCCCTGTGTCCCGGTCGTCATTAATATTCCCTGTGTCCCGGTCGTCATTTGTATCCCGGTGTCCCGGTCTGTATATAGCCTACATTCGTTTTTTAGTTTTGTTTTTCTCCTTTATTTTTTTCCTTTTTTCTTTTTTTTCTTTTTTAGTTTATTTAGATTTTTAGATTTTTTAGTTTTTTTATTAGTTTTTAGTTTTTTTGTAGTTTTTACCATTTTTTTAGTTTTTTTAGTTTTTTTTTTTACTTATGTCCTGGTCGTCATTTATACTCCCTGTGTCCCGGTCGTCATTTGTGTCTCGGTGCTTTGTTGATTGCTAATTTATATTATATTTATATTTATATTTTTTATATTTATTAATATTTTTTTAGTTTTCTTTTTCTCTTATTTTTCAGTTTTTTCCTTTTTTTTAGTTTTTTCTTTTTTAGTTTTTAGTTTTTTTTTTGTTTTTTACCTTTATTTAGTTTTTTTAGTTTTTTAGCTTTTTTAGTTTTTTTTATTAGTTTTTAGTTGTTTTTTTTAGTTTTTGCCTTTTTTTAGTTTTTTCAGTTTTTTTTTAGTTTTTAGTTTTTTACCTTTTTTTAGTTTTTTTTTGTAGTTTTTACCTTTTTTAGTTTTTTTTCTTCTTTTGTATTAGTGTGAAATAATTCAGACGTCATATGCGGACAAACACGACGTCACTCGACAGACAGACAAACAGACATAACCCACAAACAACTTATTTTTATATATATTTATTCATATTTTTTTAGTTTTCTTTTTCTCTTTTATTTTTCAGTTTTTTCCTTTTTTTTAGTTTTTTTCTTTTTTAGTTTTTTTTAGTTTTTTACCTTTTTTTAGTTTTTTTTAGTTTTTTTAGTTTTTTAGCTTTTTTAGTTTTTTTATTAGTTTTTATTTTTTTTTGTAGTTTTTGCCTTTTTTTATTTTTTTCAGTTTTTTTTTAGTTATTAGATTTTTACCTTTTTTTATTTTTTTTTAGTTTTTTAGCTTTTTTAGTTTTTTTTCTTTTTAGTTTTTTTTGTAGTTTTTACCTTTTTTAGTTTTTTTCTTCTTTTGTATTAGTGTGAAATAATTTAGTGTGACGTCACCTGATCCACAGATCCACACACAGACAACTTATTTTTATATATATAGATATAGATATAGATGTCTCGGTGTCCCGGTTGTCATTTGTCTCCCGATGTCCCGGTCTGTAATTTCGTCAGTCGACAAATATGACGTCAGTCGACATACAAATATGACGTCACTCGACACACAGACACACAGACAGCTTATTTTTATATATATAGATGTCCCGGTGTCCCGGTCGTCATTTGTGTCCCGATGTCCCGGTCTGTAATTTCGTCAGTCGACAAACATGACGTCAGTCGACACACAAACATGACGTCACTCGACAGACGCACAGACAACTTATTTGTATATATATAGATACTAGCTGTTGGGGTGGCCACCCCAACACCTAGTTGGTAGGGGCGCTTCCCCCCCCCCAAGCCCCCCCGCGCGCTGTCCCGATCGGCATTTGTGTCCCGATGTCCCGGTCTGTAATTTCGTCAGTCGACAAACACACAGACTATTTATTTTTATATATATAGATACCCCAACACCTAGTTCGTGTTGGCGCTTCGCGCCCCCCCAAGCCCCCCCGCGCGCATAAGTCGTTACGCGCCATTGTAGTTGTGTCCCTGTGTCCCACCTGTGAATATAGATAGATATATATATATATATATTTTTTTAACTACGTAAAACTTGCGAATATACAACATTCTTGGCTGTCCCATTGTCTGTGCATATAAATAGATTGTCAGGTTTACCGACTCTTGAACATGCAACATATTTGAGCTTTGTTGATGGTGATTGCTAATCGAACTTTCCTTGTGTCCCCGTCGTCATATATATATATATATATATATATATATATATATATATATATATATATATATATATATATATATATATATATATATATATATATATATATATATATATATATATATATATACTAGCTGTTGGGGTAGCGCTTCGCGCCACCCCAACACCTAGTTGGTGGGGCGCTTCGCGACCCCCCAAGCCCCCCCCCCGCGCGCGTAAGTCGTTACGCGCCATATTAGTTACGCGCCATTGTAGTTGTGTCCCTGTGTCCCACCTGTGAATATAGATAGATTTATATATGTGTTTCAAACTACGTAAAAATTGCGAATATACAACATTCTTGGCTTTCCCACTACTGGGAGCTTTCCGTTTCCAATTGCCAGCAATTGATCTGAAAATGTTTGACCAGAGTCATCGTTTTGCAGTCGGACACGCATATTTGTAGTTAATTTTAATATTTTTACGTGTGCCCATAAATTAGAATTTTTCAGGCAAGCATTCATTTCGTCTGCAGGAGTTAAACTACGTAAAAATTGCGAATATACAACATTCTTGGCTTTCCCATTGTCTGTGCATATACAAAGCCGTATGTACTAATAATGACGTCATATGCAAACGCTCTTTTTACAAACAAACAAACATGCATACACACAACTCGTTTTTATATAGATAGATAGATAGATAGATACAATACAAATTAACTGCGTAAAACTTGCGAATATACAACATTCTTCGCTGTCCAATTGTCGCTGCATATAAATAGATTGTCAGGTTTACCGACCCTCGAACATGCAACGTACAATTGTCCATGGGAAAAAACAATCAGTATTAAGATCTATACCACATTTTTCTAATGATTGACCTTGAGCTTTGTTAATGGTGATTGCAAATGCTAATCGAATTGGGAATTGCAATCTTTTAAATTGAAAAGGCAGATCCGTTGGAATCATGGGAATGCGAGGAATAAGAACAGCATCACCCTCAAAAGGCCCTGTCAAGATTGTGGCCTCTATTAGGTTTTCCATTGTTTTTTTTACGGCAGGTCGCGTGCCATTGCAAAGCTTTGGTGGGTTGATATTTCTTAAAAGTATTATTGGTACGCCTATTTTTAGTTGTAGCACGTGTTATGGAAACCCTGAAAGATCTATGGAATTTAAAAATTCAGATGGATAATTAACCGCTTCATTTGGTTCCAAAACTGTGTCGACTGACTTGTAAAGGACTGCCTGGTCTCGAATCTTGGTCAAAACAATATTGTTGATTTCGTGGACGTCTATATTTTTGGGTGCGAGAATCGCTCTTTCACTTAGCCATTTATTATTTTTATAATTTTTTAGAATATTCGGAAATACTTTTTCAATCAATTCATTTTTGGACATCACTAAATTACAGAAATCAGCAGGTAGTTGTATACATCCTGAAATTGAGTCTACTGGGAGCTTTCCGTTTCCAATTGCCAGCAATTGATCTGAAAATGTTTGACCAGAGTCATCGTTTTGCAATCGGACACGCATATTTGTAGTTAATTTTAATATTTTTACGTGTGCCCATAAATTAGAATTTTTCAGGCAAGCATTCATTTCGTCTGCATGAGTTGATCTAGGTATTATAGGAAATGTTTGCCTGAAATCTCCCGCAAGCAATATTAATGTGCTGCCAAAGGGTTTCGACTTCCCTCTCAAATCTTTCAAGCATTGATCCAGAGCCTCGAGCGATTTTTTGTGTGCCATTGTGCACTCATCCCAAATAATAAGTTTGCATTGCTGCAATACTTTACCCATCCCAGATGATTTGGAAATATTGCACGTGGGAGTTTCTGTAGAATGCAAATTCAGAGGCAATTTCAAAGCGGAATGAGCAGTTCTTCCACCAGGCAGCAATGTTACGGCTATTCCGGACGACGCAATTGCCAACGCTATATCATTTTTTGATCGAATTGATACCAGAATCAGTTTTATCACAAACGTTTTACCAGTACCTCCTGGCGCATCCAAAAAGAAAATTTCTCCAACGTTGTTATCGACACAATGCATTATCGTATCATAAATGTCTTTTTGTTCCGACGTTAACTTGGAAATGTTATTTTGTACATACGACAATAGATCACTCGTACTGTAACTTTGTTCACGATCCAATTCTACACATGTCGAAACAGCAGCGATACGGTTAGGTGAAGGCATTCCCAAATCCTGAAGAGGTTTGTTTGCCATACGTACGCACAAATCTTCTATAATAACTAAAGTGTAGTTATAAATTTCTGATGTAAAATCAAAAGTCATATCTGACGTCTCTAACTGTTTTCGATGGAGTATATCTTCGGACATTTTTGACTTATATTTTTCCCATAACTCTGTAGGAGCTGATGGAGAGCAAGTTGTTAAAATGATGCCAAACAATGCACGAATTTGACTTAGGGTTGACGTTTCGCACGCGTCATTGATGCAGTTATCCCAGTGTTGGTCATTCTCCAATAAGTTCAGAGCTTGGCATGCACTACGGTAAGTGTCATGTATAGTACCGTTTACAGTTCTCAAGTACTCAAAGGATGTCGGACCGGGTACATTCACCAAAAGCAGGCGTAGAAAAAAGCATTCATGTTGATTGGGGTGAATGGTGTAGAGTCTTCCTATCGTGGTATCTTTGAAGATGGTAGGTTGGCCGTCGACTGACTTACCCTGTTTTCGACGTTCAAATACTTTATTTTTAGTATTCCACGTGTAATACGAAGGCACTTCAGTATACAGCAGTTTTTTGCAAAAGAATCATTTTTGCAAAGCGAAAAAAAGCTGTTAATTTTGTATCCGGTGGATTCAGGGCTCTTTGTTGCACGTTGGTTTCCGAGAAATAAACACGTTGACCATTCTGTAAATGTACCGCTAAGTGAACAACAGCTGGACTACGTTCATGTATCGGAAATGAAAGAATTCGCCAAACAGCTTCATTACTGCTTATGTATCTTCCAGCCTGATATTGTACGATTTCGTCGAAATCTTTGATTTCGGGCTGCAAGCCAAAAACTGCCATGTCACTGCCTTTGTTGACGTATTTACATATGTATTTGATTGCCTTTGCGGAGTTACAGTATTCAACGCCTATGTGTGCATTAAATGTTTTTGATAATAATGGGGAATATGGAACAACCCACTGGTTATCTACTTCGATGGTGGTACCGTTACGCTTCTTTATTATTGCTGTTTTACCGCCATCTTCAGTAGATCTTCTTCTATATTGTGGGTAACCATCATTGCCAGTAATTGTGTTGGATACTAAAAGTCGAGGATATTGCTTTGTGCACCTTCCTTTGGCCATGCATGGTGAATTTTCGTTCAGTGCACCGCAAGGTCCATGTATCATATTTTTTACAATAATATCATGTAACCCCTTATCGACATTTTTATCAGGTATTTCAGCGGAAATCACATCATTAATTTCGTTCGAAGTAATTTTTTTATGTAGCCAGATTAGTATATGTGCGTGTGGCAAACCTCGTTTTTGCCATTCCACTGAGTACATCCAGCATCGCACTGACCCAAACACTTCAAGTTTTACTATGTAGTTTATCAGTGATTTCAACTTTTGCCGGAAGACACGGGCCGTAATGTCATGCCTATGAACCGCCGATTGTCCTTGAAGTAAAAGCTGCAGTATCTCGTCCCAAGATTGATTACATGTAAATGTAATAAATAAATCTGGACGACCATAGAGACGAACATACGCAATAGCATCTTGAGCATATTCATGCATATGACGGGGACTGCCAGCATATGACGAAGGTAAAATTGTTAATCTTCCAACGTTTGTTGTATTACCGTCATTTATGACTGCATCTCGCAAATCAATGGATTGTTCAGAGCGGAGCTTGGTCTGATTCAGGCGGATATATAGCAAACGTTCTGATTCAATTTTAGCATACATATCAACGACAAATTGGTGAAACAATTCACGGCATTTTAAAATATAATTTTCTTCATCCTGCCGAATCATTAGTCTATAGGAATAATAATGCATTGCACTGCATTTCTTATTCATTTCTTTGTTAGTGGCTGGATTCATCAATTTAATATTAAAGTGATAGCCGTCGGCTCCATCCCAAAAAATGATAGGATATTGTAGGGTATCGTAGCATCGATGAGTTTCAACAGTTCTTAACAACTGAGCGTTTCGCTTATGAAGAATAATATCTCGAGGTAAAAACTGATCACCGACCATAACGATTGCCACTTCGTCGATAGTTGGAGCATTGTATCTACGCACATGTTGGCCAGGAGGCGTTTTGTCAGCGGAAATAACAATTTTATGCGTATCAGTAGGCATCAAATCGATGGCTGTTTTGAACAGACGCACTAAATTATTATTTTCATGGAAAAGATGTTGCAATTGGGAAACGATTGTCCTTTCAACGTTGGGAGAAATTTCGCAACGTGTTTTCAATTCAGAATTTCTATCACTGATGAAGTACAATTGTAAAAATTTATGATTCTCGCCTGAGAATGGTAGAAGGGACCCTGTTCTATGATAAATTTGCCCTTTTACTTTGAAAGTAGACATAAATTGATCTGGATTTTCGATTTGTGCTCCAAACGACGTCATTTGGAAACATGAGTTGTATTTTCTGATTTGTGACAAAAAACGCTTAGATTCTGACGTAGTTCCAGTAAGGAAAGTCTTCAATGGCTCAAGGTGGTGCAGCCAATAGAGGAAGTTTAACTTTTCCTGAGGCGCAACACATTCCCATTGTTTCACCATTGAATTTCAAGGCCTTGCAATAGGGACAAATTTTAGACATTGTCCCGATTTGAACACATCTACTCAATCTATAATCATCGACTGGGCTGTACCTGAATGCCAGGCGATAACTTTCATGTTGCTCTGATTCCTCGGCACGCTTTCTTTTCTTACTTTCTCTATCAGCAGCAAGCCTGATTTCTTGCTGTTCTTGTGATTCCTCGGCACGCTTTCTTTTCTTACTTTCTCTATCAGCAGCAAGCCTGATTTCTTGCTGTTTTTGTGATTCCTCGGCACGCCTTCTTTTTTCACTTTCTCTTTTAGCAGCAAGTCTGCTTTCGCGTTGCTCTGGTAGTTCCTCGGCACGCTTTCCGTTCTTTTTTTCTCTATCAGCCTCAAGCCTGTTTCCTTGCTGTTCTTTTGATTCCTCGGCACGCTTTCTTTTCTGACTTTTTCTATCAGCAGCAAGTTTTTTGGCATAGACTCTTTGAGCATCTTCATCGGCTTTTGCCATTGTAAGTTCATCAGTCATTTTAAACTTAAACATTAATAGATTTCTACGTGAACATATATGTCTTAAATATCTTTAATGACGTCACCGTCATACTAAAAATGACGACAACTAACTTCATGATGTCAGTCGACACAGAAACATGACGTCACCTGACAGACACACAGACAGACAACTATATATATATATATATATATATATATATATATATATATATATATATATATATATTCACAGGTAGGACACAAATATGGTGCGTAACGACTTACGCGCGCGGGGGGGCTTGGGGGGGCGCGAAGCGCCCCCACCAACTAGGTTTTGGGGTGGCGCGAGGCGCCACCCCAACAGCTAGTTTTTATATATATAGATAGATGCCCCGGTGTCCCGGTCGTCATTTGTGTCCCGATGTCCCGGTCTGTAATTTCATCAGTCGACAAACATGACATCAGTCGACACACAAACATGACGTCACTCGACAGAAACACAGACAACTTGTTTTTATATATATAGATAGATGTATATATTATTTTTTTGTACATTTAAGCTTCAATAAAATTAGTGCTGTTGTGTTGAATTTTCAATTTGTTGCCCATTCTCAAGTTTAACATGGTAACCTTGAATAATAATAAACAGAAAAGCAGGATTATAATTAATGGTTAGGAAACCTTAGAGCTTATGAGTATCATCAGGAGATATCTATGAATATCATATCCACCCTCTCCTTTTTATCAAGGTAATGATTTCATAAATTATGTTAAATTAAACGAAAAGTAATTCTTAAATGGGGCTTAAAATTGGAATTCCTTTTATTTCATCCTTTTAAAGACAGCCTATTTGCCCCTGTCAAGATTTACCTCCAACACATTTAACAAGCTAAATCACCTTCTAATTTAACAATAGGACAGCTTCACCATTAATTTAATGACCATTATTGACTGAATACTTATTGACTGAATATTACCAACTAGGTGTTGGTGGGGGTGCTTCTTGACCCCCTAAGCCCCCCCCCCCGCGCGTAAGTCGTTACGCACCGTATAAGTTACGCGCCGTATAAGTTACGCGCCATTGTAGTTGTGTAATAGATTGTCAGGTTTACCGACTCTTGAACATGCAACACATAATTGTCCATGGGAAAAAAAATCCGTATTCAGATCTATACTACATTTTTCTAATGATTGCCCTTGAGCTTTGTTGATGGTAATTGCTAAACGAATATTCCCTGTGTCCCCGTCGTCATTTATATATCTCCCCTGTGCCCCCCGGCGTCCCCGTTGCAGCTGTGTCCCTGTGTCCCGGTCGTCATTTATATTCCCTGTGTCCTGGTGTCCTGGTCGTCATTTGTGTCCTGGTCTTTAATTTATCTTTGAATGTCCCGGTCGTCATATATATTCCCTTTGTCCCGGTCGTCATTTGTGTCTCGGTGTCCTGGTCTGCAACGTCATCTTATAATGACGTCATATACAAAGCCTTATATACTTATAATGACGTCATATGCAAACCCTCTTTTTACAAAAAACCAAACATGCATGCAGCTTATATATATATATATATATATATATATATATATATATATATATATATATATATATATATATATATATATATATATATATATATATATATACATATACTAGCTATTGGGCTGGCGCTTCGCGCCACCTTAACACCTTGTTGGTGGGGGCACTTAGCGCCCCCCAAGTCCCCCGCGCGCGTAAGTCGTTACGCGCCATATTAGTTACGCGCCATTGTAGTTGTGTCCCTGTGTCCCACCTGTGAATATAGATAGATATATATATATTTTTTTAACTACGTAAAACTTGCGAATATACAACATCCTTGGCTGTCCCATTGTCTGTGCATATAAATAGATTGTCAGGTTTACCGACCCTTGAACATGCAACATATAATTGTCCATGGGAAAAACAATCTGTATTCAGATATATACCTCATTATCCTAATGATTGCCCTTGAGCTTTGTTGATGATGATTGCTAATCGAACATTCCCTGTGTCCCCGTCGTCATTTATATATCCCCCGGCGTCCCCGTTGTTGTTGTTTCCCTGTGTCCCCGTCGTCATTTGTGTCCCGGTCGTCATTTGTGTCCCGGTGTCCCAGTCTGTAATTTCTCTTTGAGTGTCGCTGTCGTCATTTATATTCTCTCTGTCCCGGTCGTCATTTTTGTCCCGGTCTTCATTTGTGTTCCGGCGTCCCGGTCTGTAATTTCTCTTTGAGTGTCCTGGTCGTCATTTATATTCCCTGTGTCCCGGTCGTCATTTGTGTCCCAGTGCTTTGTTGATGGTGATTGCTAATCGAACATTCCTTGTGTCTCGGTCGCTTTCTCTTTGAGTGTCCCGGTCGTCATTTATATTCCCTATGTCCCGGTGTCCCGGTCGTCATTTATATTCCCTATGTCCCGGTGTCCCGGTCGTCATTTGTGTCCCGATGTCCCGGTCTGTAATTTCGTCAGTCGACAAACATGACGTCAGTCGACACACAAACATGACGTCAATAGACAGACACACCGACAAACAACTTATTTTTATATGTATATATATATATATATATATATATATATATATATATATATATATATATATATATATATATATATATATATATATATATATATATATATATATATATATATATATATATATATATATATATATATATATATATATATAAATAAGTTGTCTGTCTGTGTGTCTGTCTGTGGATCAGGTGACGTCATGTTTCTGTGTCGGCTGACGTCATGAAGTTAGTTGTCGTCATTTTTACTATGACGGTGACGTCATTAAAGATATTTAAGACATATATGTTCACGTAGAAATCTATTAATGTTTAAGTTTAAAATGACTGATGAACTTACAATGGCAAAAGCCGGTGAAGATGCTCAAAGAGTCTATGCCAAAAAACTTGCTGCTGATAGAGAAAGTCAGAAAAGAAAGCGTGCCGAGGAATCAACAGAACAGCAAGGAAACAGGCTTTAGGCTAAAGAACGCAAAACCGCGCAGTTAGATGAAGATCCACCTGGACAGCGAGAGTCAAAACATATCAAAACTGAAAATGATAGCGATGATGATTGGGTTTGGGATTTTGACTCGGATAAGGTCATCAATGCCTACCAGATTTTAGTTAATAAAACAAAGGTTCGGCGATATATATTTCATAGTGAAGCTGAAAAATAAAGAAGAAAAAGAAAACTGAAAAAAGAAAAAATGTAAAAAACTAAAAACCCCAAGTCAAATTCGTGCATTGTTTGGCATCATTTTAACAACTTGCTCTCCATCAGCTCCTACAGAGTTATGGGAAAATATAAGTCAAAAATGTCCGAAGATATACTCCATCGAAAATAGTTAGAGACGTCAGATATGACTTTTGATTTTACATCAGAAATTTATAACTACACTTTAGTTATTATAGAAGATTTGTGCGTACGTATGGCAAACAAACCTCTTCAGGATTTGGGAATGCCTTCACCTAACCGTCTCGCTGCTGTTTCGACATGTGTAGAATTGGATCGTGAAAAAAGTTACAGTACGAATGATCTATTGTCGTATGTACAAAATAACATTTCCAAGTTAACGTCTGAACAAAAAGACATTTATGATACGATAGACTCAATTTCAGGACGTATACAACTACCTACCGATTTCTGTAATTTAGTGACGTCCAAAAATGAATTGATTGAAAAAGTATTTCCAAATATTCTAAAAAATTATAAAAATAATAAATGGCTAAGTGAAAGAGCGATTCTCGCACCCAAAAATATAGACGTCCACGAAATCAACAATATTGTTTTGACCAAGATTCGAGACCAGGCAGTCCTTTACAAGTCAGTCGACACAGTTTTGGAACCAAATGAAGCGGTTAATTATCCATCTGAATTTTTAAATTCCATAGATCTTTCAGGGTTTCCACCACACGTGCTACAACTAAAAATAGGCGTATCAATAATACTTTTTTGAAATATAAATTCCTCGCATTCCCATGATTCCAAAGGATCTGCCTTTTCAATTTAAAAGATTGCAATTCCCAATTCGATTAGCATTTGCAATCACCATTAACAAAGCTCAAGGTCAATCATTAGAAAAATGTGGTATAGATCTTAATACTGATTGTTTTTAACATGGACAGTTGTGCGTTGCATGTTCGAGGGTCGGTAAACCTGACAATCTATTTATATGCAGCGACAATTGGACAGCGAAAAATGTTGTATGTTCGCAAGTTTTACGCAGTTAATTTGTATTGTATCTACCTATCTATCTATCTATATAAAAACGAGTTGTGTGTATGCGTGTTTGTTTGTTTGTAAAAAGAGCGTTTGCATGTGACGTCATTATTAGTACATACGGCTTTGTATATGCACAGACAATGGGAAAGCCAAGAATGTTGTATATTCGCAATTTTTACGTAGTTTAACTCCTGCAGACGAAATGAATGCTTGCCTGAAAAATTCTAATTTATGGGCACACGTAAAAATATTAAAATTAACTACAAATATGCGTGTCCGATTGCAAAACGATGACTCTGGTCAAACATTTTCAGATCAATTGCTGGCAATTGGAAACGGAAAGCTCCCAGTAGTGGGAAAGCCAAAAATGTTGTATATTCGCAATTTTTACGTAGTTTGAAACACATATATAAATCTATCTATATTCAGAGGTGGGACACAGGGACACAACTACAATGGCGCGTAACTAATATGGCGTGTAACGACTTACGCGCGCGGGGGGGCTTGGGGGGGTTCGAAGCGCCCCACCAACTAGGTGTTGGGGTGGCGCGAAGCGCCACCCCAACAGCTAGTATATATATATATATATATATATATATATATATGTATATATAATTTCTATATAGTATAGTGGTTTTACTATGGTTAAGGATTACGATATTTGACATTTATAGTATACCTGAAAGGTATGGTGAAAAATATAAATGTATAATAAAGTTTAATAAAAAAATATATGATAATACATTATATTTGAAAACCTTAAGGTCTTTATGTAAAGTAACTCATGTTTACATACCAGACCTGAATTAATTCTGAGGTGACCCTAATTGTAGGGCATGGGATGCTAAATATCTAAAAACAGTAAAAACCGACTAATTATGAAAACAATTTAGAAGTGTGAGATTTGCCGAGGCCTTTTAAAAATTGACAACATAAAACGACTGCTGACAAAAATGTGTAAATAAATTGCCAAAATTTTCCACATTTTTTGTTGCAATCTGGAATTTTAATTATTGAGCAGAAAAACTGAAAATAATTATAAATATTCCTAATGTTAACCAATTATAAAACAATGACAATTAGAAACAACTGGAAATTATTTTTAAAAAAATCCAAAAAGATGTTTTTCATAGAAAAGTAAAGCATTGTATTAAAACATAAGATGAGTAGAAATAAAGTCATACAATAATACAAATTTAAAATAGTTACAAATTACTACTCAAGAATTAATAAAACCTTAAAAAAAAACAACAAAGAAACAAATTAGAATAATCTGTTGGGATCCCTAAGCAAAGAGTCATATCTTTTTAATGGATAATTTTCATTTGTTTTCTCTTTTTTTTTCCTGGCCACTTTGTGTGGAATGGTAATTGGAGAACATTTGGAAGGATGCTTTGTGTGGAATAGGGATTGGAGAAACTTTGAAGGGTCCACGTTCGATCGAAAAAGTAAGGTTTTAGTGCCCCTCTAAAGAGTCAAGAGTGACTTGGGGCAACTAACTCCCTTCTTATGCTCTTTTTTCTGCTGGCTCAATTTTCCTGTTACCAGCCCCCCCCCCCACCCTAGGATATTTTATCCAAATTTTGTGGCAGCCATTTTGTTCACAATAGTTAAGAGGTCTGGTAAATATGCCTCCAGGATAGCTCCTGAAGCAAGGGGCACAAATAAAGCAAATTTCCAGTTGCTTCATGCAAGTCTTCTAGTGGAAAAATAGCAGGCTCATTTGATGTTTGGCATGGGATTGCCTCAAAACTTTCCGGGATCACCCTCTGGGTCAAAAGCATCTAAAAATTTGTTGTGGGATGTGGAGGCTAGGGATCAAGATTAGGGACACAAATTATTTGTACCTGATTAGTTTGAGCAGTGGTGCCATAAGTCCTTTGGCCAAGAGGAACATAGCATACCCAAAACATGGGAGCCGAAAAGGGCCAAGCAACTCTTTTCGTGATTAGATTGAAACTGATATCTTTGTGTTTTGGGCTACAGGGACCTTAATGCAGCAGGAAAAATATCCTCCAAAATGGAAACTAACAAACACCCACCCTTGCATTTTTTTTCTGCTACCAACCCCTCTTAAGTCGTATGAGATTGGATCAAAATTTTGTGACAACGTGATAATCATTTTGTGCAGAAACATTGAAAGGTATAACGAGTAGGCCTCTGGGTCAGCATTCCAACCTCTGCTCTCACAGCTCCTGCAGCAATGACACCTAATTTTGTAAATCAGGTATTGTTTTTACATGGGTTTTAGCAGAAAAGGCAGCCGCATTGGATCTTGATTGTTGAATTAGCTAGTAGCTATGTAGGATTATTCCCTGTGTCATTAATCCCGACATTTCTCAAGAGCTTACTCAGGAAACAACATACATGCCTGAATAAATCAAAAGATGACATCTGTATCTGAGTTTCAAATTACTTACGATTATTTCTATGCAAATCCATCTAAATTTTCTTGCACTACAAACCTGTATCATAAATTACCTTAAATTACGTTGTCCAGCAACTAAGGTAAGTCCTGTGATGTTGCTGGTGAGTAATGGCAATGATTCCAATTGGCAGCATCCCATTCTGTTTTCCATGGTTGCCTATACCATTCAAGATCAACTCCAGATTTCAAAGCGTTGGGGCTAAGCGCTGTTACTGTCTCATCAGATTAAAGACTTCCAGAATGACCCAATTCTATTCGTGAAGAAATGGTTTGCTGTGCGTGTCTGGGCTCTCTTCTGGAACAATTTCAATGAGTGGCCTCCAACCTTCTGCAGTGTGTCTAGTTGGAGGTAAGATGGAGCATTGTTGCTGGTTAATAATTTCTTAGTCATAATCAAGTCTCCCCCTTGTCTTCTTTAAGCGAATGAAGGTAACTAAAATTTGTGTAATTTTGCCAGATAATCCAGGCCTTTGCACCCTTTGATACATTTTGTGGCCTTTTTTTGAATGGATACAAGGGCAGTTACATCATCTTTATTGATAGGGGATGCAACGGTCATTCCATGTTTTATGAGAGGCCGAACTAGGGCTTTGTACAATTTTAACAAGGTCTGTTGAGCTCTGGAGGAGATTAATCAGCCCTAAACCTTTATTTTCAGTTGCAGCTGAAACGGGTTGGGGTTGTTCATTAGTTGAACCTATATTATAGAAAATGACTAGGGTTGGTTTTCCCAGAATGGATAGTTTTGCACTTTTTAATATTTAGTTCAAGGTGCCAACACTCTGCCCATTTTGAGAAAGAGTCAACATCAGCTTCTAAGGTGATGTCTGCATTGCTGGGTCAATTTTTTTTTAGAATCATCAGCCTATTGGCTCAGCTTATTTAGAACTACATGTGGGGAATCATTAATGTAGCCTAGGCATTCAACAACGTGGGCCCAAACACAGTACCTTGTGGAACTCAACTGGTAACTGTTGCAATTTCAGAAAGGAAAGATTGGCCTCCATCACCATGAAACTTGACCACTTGATTCCTGTCTGTCAAGATAGCTATTATCCAGGTGGTTGTAACTGAGTTAATACCAATAGCATGCACCTTTATTTTCAGTTTTTTGTGACACACTTTATCAAATGCCTTGGCAAAGTCAAGAAGCACAACATCTACATCCACTCCTAGATACATATTCATAGGTATCTAGGAGGTTAGTTTCAGTTGATTTCCTTTGTCTGAAGCCATGCTGTTTTGGGGTGAGCAGCTCATAAGAAACTAGGTGCATAATTACACCTGAATTCACAAGACTTTCTTATACTTTACCCATGGCTGATGTTATACTAATAGGTCTGTAGTTCTCAGCCACATCCCTGTTACCTCTTTTAGGAATAGATGTAATATGTGCCAGTCTCCAGTCATCTGGTACTACTGAGGTGTCTAGTGATTTTTGGAATAGCTTAGTTAGTGGCTTAGCTAAAACTGCACATGCTTCCTTCAAAAGTCAAGGGGAAATTCAATCAGGACTTGTTGACTTATTTTGATCCAGATTTTTCAATTACTTATAGGATAACCGAGAATCGAGACTAAAGGGTGGCATAGGTTTATCAATTTGATAATTAGGCTCTTCTGGTAGAGGTGTATTATCTGGGGTTATGAATACTGACTTGAACTATTCACTTAGTGGATTTGCTATATTCTTAGGGTTAGTAATCAATTGACCTTGATATGCTAAGTGGGTTACTTAGTTCTACCTGTTTTTTCCCTGATGCCCATTTCCAAAATTTTTGGTTTTTGTTGTGTCTGCTTCCAAAAAATCTTCGCATTTTGCAGTTACTTTTTTTTGTCAGCTATCTGGGATGATTTCTAGCTTGTATGAACTTTTCTAGTTTATCTGGGGAAAAAGAGTTTTTGCAAATTCTCCATGTTCTCTTTTCTTTTATTGATAGCTTTGCATACATCTTGGAAGATAAATGAAAGTGTTCTTGGTTTTTTCCACAAATTTCATTGTTTATGTTTTTCAACTGTTTCTAGTGATAAAATTCTCATTTCACTCCATACACTTACAATGTTTTGTTTTTCAATGAAAGACCAGTTAGAGTTTGTTAATTCCTTAGTTACTTCAAGGTAGTCCAGAAACACATGTCTTTTAAATGTTTTCTAGGTGGAAGCAAACAATGTGTACTAAGGAAACATGTGATCATTATGCCCAAATGGTAGTAAATATTTTACTGATAAAACATCATCTATGTCATCCATTATAAGTAAATCTAAGAGGGAGGGTTTTGTGTTTGCTTGATATCGTGTACTGAAGTTAACACCTGACAGAAATCATTTTCATATAAACACCTCAGGAGAGAATTATATCTAAAAAGTTCTCTCCCAGATTTAGGAAAACCACCTCTACTCAGCCACTTTATATCTGGTAAATTGAAGTCTCCTGTTACTATCATATGCCTTCAAAAGTTAAGTAGTTGGTTTATTGATCTTGCAATAACAAGCAAAGATTCATCGCTATTGAGTGAACTAGGGTTGCAATAGAAACATCCAAAAGTCACATAGTTGCCTGGGATGCAGATTTTTAACCATATTGTTCGACCCATGGTTGAAAATTCTAGGTCACTTTGGTTTGGTTCGCTTACAAAAAGTCTTTCACATATTTCAGATTGCTGAAAGCCTTGTACACATTCGACACAATCTGAGCATCAGTTAAATTTATAGATGAATCTTTTGGTTTAACTTCACGAAGTGCAATAGTGTCTACTGTTTTAATTACAAGAGTACACATTTCTGTCACTTTATTAGGGAGTGAATCATAATGTGTAACAAAGACAAAGAGACAGCTAACAGGCTCAACAGAAGATTTGGATATATTACACGTTATCAATACTAAGTTGGCACTGCAAAAACTCATTTGAGCAATCAGTTAGATTAGGTTCAGGGCTTACATTATTAAATAATTCTGGAGTACTAGACAAACAAGAAGCTGCTGAGGAGTAAGAAGTTGATTTAGACTTGCTAGAGCAGCCTAATTGTGATATAACCTTTAAATAATTAACAAAGGTAGAAGGAGGTGCAGACATTAATGTATTGGAGCGGGGGAGGTCTCTGCTTTATTTGATCTTCTTTTGGACTATCACCATAGGAACTGATTGATCCTTGTATTAGTGACTATTTGCTTTCTAAATTCAGTTGATGGCTCAGAGAAAAGAGGAGGAGGATAAGTCAATTAGATATATAAATTACTCAAAGTTAAGTAGCAACACAAGTGAGAAGACACCATATTTCATTGCCTTAGTTAAGTCCCATCTCTACCTGAAGTTCATTTTGGGGCCTTTTCTTTCGCCAGTTCATTTATGTGCGTCCTGTAAAAGCTAATGTCTTCAGCCAGGCGAAGGAGTTACAGTCTGTAGTATGAGAAGTTTTGTTCCGCCCTAGAGGGGGGGGGGGGGTGAAAGCCATGTACTTGTACATTGAAGGCTAATTTCGGAAGATGAGTGCTATCCATGCATTGTAGCCATCTATTGGATTCTTGACTTTTAAATTGTGGAAAAGCTTGGAGTTCAGACATAGCATGGTAGGATATACCATCAGTATGTCATAGGGATTTGGTTTCAAAAGTATCTGAACGACAATGATCGTTTGTTTTAATTCTCCATAGCCAACAGGCTTAGGTGGCAATAGCAGTTCTAAGGACACAGAAAAGAGCTGTTGTTTGATTCTGGTTCATCTAGATGGGCATCAGGACTCTAAAACAGGATTTCTTGAATGCGAGTCATCTCTTGATTTCTTTAGATTGGTTATTATCAGAGTTAGGTGAACTTCCAAGATAGGTTAGTCTTCTACCACTCAATGAAATCTGAACCAAGCTGGAGTCAGAGATTTACCTGTGAATCCGCCTTGCTTGAGGAGCACATGTTTAAAATAAAAATGTTCTAATCTATGGAAGATTGAAAACTTGTTACAGTCTTTTAAAAGGTGGTTTATAATATAGCCAAGTTCATTGCGTTTCTCATAATCGACTGGACAGTGAATATCGGCTTGTTATTTTGGAATGGTCATTAAAGAAATGGCTTGTATATGCCCGTATTACTCTTGAGAGGATTTTGGCGGCATGGCCGGTGATACTTGTTTGATGGTATTTGTTGCAGATAGATTTAGAGCCTTTTGTATGCATGGGAACTTTTGTGGCTAGGAGAAGTGTTGGTTTTTCGAAGCAGCTGAGACAATTTTGTTGTAAACGGCAGTTTTGTTTGTATTCTGGTCTCTAATGACTACTTCTGTTTCTGAGCGAAAAAGGAGAGCACTTGGGGCTATAGAGGGTATGGAGAAACTGTAAAGTATTTTTGGATCTGTGTGGATGATGAATTCAGTTTATTTTTAAAATTATTTTTCCTTTGAGAGGGGATTGCGTCTATAGATTGTATTTGGTTTCCATATTCTTCAAGAAGGGAATATCCCTTGAGGCCAGTTTTTTTTTTTACCCATTCTGGCACTCTTCTGTACATGAAGTGAGTCTCTTTTATTGAATTCCGGTTTTTATTGTTCACACTGTTTTTAATAAAAGTTAGATGAGAACATCAGATGGCTTTCTTTATAGACTCTTTGGGCTGCTCGTTCTGGTCCTAACTTTCTCTCTTGCTTGTTTTTGAGATGATGCTTTTAGTTGCAATGAAAATGATCTTGTCTGTCAGCCATGGATTGTGTTCTTTTTTTTGGATACCAAGCGTGGAGTGAGCGACATCTCGTATGACGTCCGTGCTGCTAGCTGTCAGGCTATCAGTATCATCCTTAGACACAAGTCTATACATGAGGATGAAGTGTATTAAGTTTTTGGTTTTTCCATCAGGGGAGATTCAGTATGTCTTACAACGAAAGATATCCTGAAACCAAAGGTATTTACAAAGAAGACAAATAAAACAGCCTATGAGTAACAATTCAAAAATCTTGGTTCATGTCCTCCCAATTAACAATTGTAGTTATATTTAATACCTTGAAAGTAGTACTAAGTATGAAATGTGCTATTACTTTTTCATAACTAAATAAAAAACAAGTTTTTTCCAATGGAAATAAGGAGCAACATTAAAACTTAAAATGGACAGCCCTTATTGTGTATTATATGGGGCTCTTCTTCAGCCCTTGCTCGTTATCCTAATGCCTTAGAGTTCTTTAAAAATGCTTATTATGTAAAAGGTGTGTTGAGTACTCTTTTCTAAAGAATCAGGGGAAAAACTCAAACTTTAACGAAAAGGGTGAGGAAGAGACCCCCCCCCCTCGTATGCAGAATAATCGCTGTTAGTTTTAAGTTTTAATGTTGCTTCTTAATTTCAGTTGACAAAAACTCGTTTTTTTATTCTGACTGTTTTTCAAAGGATGCCTTGAAATCTCTTTTCCTCCCATCTGCCTTGTAAAATTTTCCTGGAAAATTCCACCAAGAACTTTCCTCCCTTAAAATAAATCCCCCCCACAAATAAAAATTACTCTGAAAATCTTCTGTATACATCCAATTACAAATAATATATTTGAACAATTCGGGCAAATTGCGTAACTTACAGTCCTCTCCTCAGGGATTATGGAGGGTCATGTCATCAGTAAAAGCACAATTTTTGGATCTTTCAACTATGCTGAATCACATGGCTATCTTAAAATTTTAATCAAACATGTTGAGAGGAAAATGGTTATGGGAGGGAGGATTAATTGCCATCTAATTTTCTGGTCACTTGAAAAGGGCACTAGAACTTCTGACTTCTGTTCGAAGGAGCTACCTTCTAATTTCTAGGATCATTGATTTGATACAATCCCCCCTGGAAAAAATAAAATAAATAAAAACAAATGCATGATCTTTGTCAAGCCAAAAATACAAAATTCTACATTTTTGTAGATAGAAGCTTGAAACCCAACGTTAGGGTGAATATGATGGTGTGATTTCATTAGGACTGCTTGACATTTGAGGGTGTTTTCCCCTTATTGAAAATCAGGCAAAATTTCTCAAGCTTGTAGCTTTTGACTGGTAACATTTAACTTAATAAATTTTACATATTTGGAATCAGCATAAAAAGTAAATTCTTTTGACGTATCTATTGTTATCAAAATTCTGTCTTTTAGAGTTTCGGTTTTTGTTGGAACGAGTCACTCTATACTTACAGTTCGTTACCACGACCTATTTGATAATGTTTTCCACTATCTTGTTTATAAAATACTTTTTGTAGCTCAAGATAAAAGGTTGTCTAATCTCCAAAATTATTATTGTTATATGCTTATATTTGTATTAGTATCGTCTGTCTGTTACTTCATAAAAGAATGATTTCATTTAACCTTAAAGGAATAATTTTATCTGTATGTTTTCCATCAAACAATTTTTTTTTCAGGTAACATTGAAGATGTTTAATTCAGGTTTAGCTAAACTTGGCCGGAATGATTTTATCACCATGACTTCACCAGATAATTTTTAAAAGGTGATCTTGAAGATGTTTAAGTCAGCTGTAGTTAACCTCAAACACATGATTTATTTGTTTGATTTCACAGAATTAAATTTTTATAGCTAATTTTAAAGCCTAATTTTAAATCCTAATTCAGCTGTCGTGGAACCAGAAAGGACTGATTCTCTCTCTCTGACTTTACCAATTTCTTTTTTATGATAATCTTTAAGATTTTCAGTTCAGCTGTTGTTAAAACCGAAAGGAACGATTATGTCTCTCTGATTTTACCAAATGTTTTTTTTAAGATAATCTTGAAGATGTTTAGTTCAGCTGTAGTTGATCTGAAAGGAATGA
This sequence comes from Artemia franciscana, assembly GCF_032884065.1. NCBI lineage: Eukaryota > Metazoa > Arthropoda > Branchiopoda > Anostraca > Artemiidae > Artemia > Artemia franciscana. The sequence continues at coordinate 32,918,916 of NC_088865.1, forward strand.
TTTTTCTCTGTGGTTTCACCAAATAAATTGTTTTAAGTTAATTTTGAAGATGTTTAATTCAGCTCAATTAGCCTGAAGGAATGATTTTTCTCTATGATTTCACCAAATAATTTTGTTAAAGCTTATTTCGAAGATGTTTGATTCAGCTGTAGTCAAACAGTTCGTGGTAACGAACTGCAAGTAAGGAGTGACATGGCTCAATAGTAACCGAAACTTCAAAAACAAAACTTGGTATCAAAAGAAACGTCAAAAAATTAGAATATAATACTGATACCAAATATATAAGGTTCATTAAGTTTAGTATTACACATCAAAGGTTGCGAGCCTGAGAGAATTTGCCAGATTTACAATAAAAGGGGAAAATACTCCTAAAAGTCAAAGAATTTAATGAAAAACACACCATCAGATTCAGCGTATCAGAGGATCCTACTATGGAAGTTTCAAGCTCATATCTGCAAAAATATGATTTTTTTTTTTTTTTGCCAGAAAAAAAAATCACGGATGCGTGTTTATTTGTTTGTTTATTTATTTTTTGTTCCAGGAATAATCGTATCGAACCCTGGTACTAGAACATTGGGGGAGAGGGAGGGGGGCATACCGAACGGAAATTAAAAGTTCTAGCAGCCTTTTCATGTAGTCAAAAATATTGAAGGGAATTCTCATGCCCATTTTTTCACCAAAATTATCCGATCAGAATTTCCAGATAGTTGTTTTGTTCAGCATTGCGAAAAGTGCAATAACCACTTGTTTGGAGATAACATGACCCCCACAGCTGGTTTAGAAAGGCCGTTAAGTTATAAAATTTGTCCATTGTTTACGTATTCCCTTATTATTGCGAAGTGTCCATGCATTTTGTGGGTCGGGGGGGGGATAAATTTTCTGCTGGGGGTATTTTCAGCGGGGAGAATCTTCCATGGAGAGGGGAGTTTCCGGGGTTGAGCTTTTCAGGAGAAATTCTGCACTGGGGGAATTTTCCAGAATTTCTGTAGGAAATTATCTTATTTGTCTTACTTTCTCTATGGCGACTCAAATTTACGTAAGGAGATATTAAGATAATTGCCCGGGGCAATTTTTTGCCGGAATTGAATTGTCTAGAGGATCTTTCCATGGGGGGAGGGATTGTTTCCGTGGATGTGGAACAGGATTTCCCGGCATTATTTAAAAAAACTAATAAATAAAATAATAAAAAAAGTTTTTTCAACTGAAAATAAGAAGGAACATTGAAATTTAGAACCAACAACAATTCCTCGGTGTTTTGCAAATAGGGCCGAAGTCCACTTTTCCTAATTTTACGGGAGAGCAAAATGAAAATAAAACCGCACCACGAAATAATCTTTTTCACAAACCAGAATTTAAAAAACTTGAACCTTTAAAGACTGATTCCTAGTCAACTTTACTATTGGAATTCACTGGAAATGTAGAAATTGCCGAATTGTTCGCTAATTAGCAGGTAAGGGACATACACTCTCTTTTAAGCCGTTTTGTAACAATTTTTATAACTTGGTCAAAATTAAAGATAAGCTTAATTTGAATAAACCAATCGATAGATCTCTTTGAGCTTTTTGAACCATATGCTTAACTCTTTTTTGGAAAAAAGGGACTTAGGCTCTTTTTGCAACATGTCACAGAACTATTACGTATATGAGGGGAGTTTACCCCTCCTCAACACCTCGTTCTTTACGTTATAGTTTGAATTTTGTCTCAATTGTCAATAGCGACTCCTGAAACACAAGGGTTGTTTAGTTAGAATAATGAGAAGCTTTTTTAAAGTTCTAAAAAAAACTTTAGCGTGAAGAGAGAGGTGTTGAGGGGGGGACCCCCCTCATGTACGTAATAATTGCTACTCGTTTTAAGTTTTAATATTGCTCCATAAGAAAACTTGTTTTTTTGCTTAATTAAAGCTGAAAGGAATGATTGTATCCCTATGATTTCACCAAATAAATTTTTTAAGGTAATCTTAACAAATTTAATTTAGAGGTATTTAAACCGTAAAGAAATTAATTCTTTTCTGTGATTTTTTCTCTATGTTTTTTCCAAAATATCTTTTTAAAGTAATCTTAAAGATGTTTAATTCAGAGGTAGCTAAACTTTACAGGAATGATTTCTTTGTCTTCACCAAATCATTTTTTTAAAGTAATCTTGAAGATGTTTAATTCAGCTTTAGTTTAGCTGTGTTAGCTGTGTTCAGCTGTATACGCGTAAAGCAATTATTTTCTCCCTGTGATTTAACCAAATAAATTTTTACGGCAATTTCGAAGATATTTAATTCAGCTGTTGTTGAACTTGAAAGAAATGATTTTGTCTCCGTAGTTTCATCTAATAAACTTTAAAAGCTAATATTACTGATGTTTAATTCGTCAGCAATTTATCTCTGTGATTCACCGAAAAAATTTCTTTTTAAGGTAATCTGAAAATGTTCAATCCAGCTGTCGTTAAACGTGAACCAGAAGAGTCAAATTTTATATCTTATCCCTACTCTCTTTCTACTTCTTTTGAAAATTCGGACGTGAAAAAGGAGAGCTCACACAATTTTGCTTCTTCTTCACATGATAAACTCAATGATCTAAACCTTCAAAGTAGAGACTTTGATCGAATGGTTCAAAATTTGGAGAAGCTGAGGAATAAAATTGACAATGAAAATTTGAGGAAGAAATGGTTTGAAGAAAATCTACAATGGGGGCTACATCCTCCTATTGATTGTCTGGCTGATCAAAAAAATGGACAATGGTATAAGGTTGGTGTCTTTTGATTTAGAAGTATAAATAACATATTTTCAATCACTTGTTCTGAACTAGAAAAAAACAGAAATTATAAATTTTTGCTAATCAGTAGTTTTAAGTATAGCTCAAGATAAGATGTATTCGTAAACAAAAAACAAAAATTGCACAAACGGATACAGAGTGCTTATATCTGAAATAGTTAAATGGGCTTTATCTCTTCTTCGAAGACTGCTTTTTTGACCTCAAAGTTTTGCCACTTAGAATTTACTCATGGCAAGACTTACGTAAGGAAGTACAATATCGCCTTAATGTACAAAATAAAACACAGGTGGTGTCTAAAATGAGCATAACAGTTCGTGGCAATGAGCCGTAAGTAAGAAGCAACTCGGTCCATTAGTAACCAAAACTCTGAAAAACAGAATTTTGAGAACGATAGATACATGATAAAATCGCTTTTTATGCTGATTTCAAATATATTAGATTCATTGAGTTTAATACTACCCTTCAAAAGCTACGAGCCTGAGAAAATTTGTCTGATTTCCAAAGAAAGGGGGAAATGTCCCCTAAAAGTTCAAGGGATCTTATTGAAAATCGCTCTATCAGATTCAGAGTATCAAAAAACCCTATTGAAGAGGCTTCAAAATGTCATCTGCAAAAATGAGAAATTTTAAGGGAGGTCACTGATGCAATCGTCCGATCAAAATTTTGAGATAACCATATTGCTCAGCATATTTGAAAGGTCCAACAGGAATGACGTGTCCCCCCACAGCCCCCGTAGAAAGGGCTACAAGTTATGAATATTGTCCATTGTTTACGCATAGTATTTGCTACTGGGATTAAGCATGGGCACTGTTCTGTTTCTCTGAAGCAACATTAAAAAAATAACTGGGGCTTGAATTGAACGGAACAGAAACAGAACAGGTCAACAAAAAACAGGAAATCTGTTTCTGATCTTTTTTTGTGGTAATAACCTAAAATAGCCATTTTCGTTCAAAAACAGCTGTTTAAACAGCTGTTTTTTGAAAACTTAAAGATTAAAAAAAAAAGAAAATTGTAGGCGATAAGTTTTGGTTTAATATTTAGAAATTAATAATAGATTAATTTGTTCAAGGCTGAAAGGTCATCCAAACCAGCGCTTAAAAAGCTTACAAAACAAGCGTTTGCCAGCGTTTCGAACACTGTCCGGGCATAAGGCTTTCGCGTGAAATAATTAGCCATCAAAAATACCGGTTGGCTTGACTCATTAGTGGTAGGTACGATAAAGTGCTTTATTAGGGTGACATCTGGCAACTTCCGAAATATTTCTTTGTTTTAATTCTAGAAAGCGAATGATTTCCCAATCTGCAAAATTGACTTTTGTATTAGGAGGAGGTGAGCCCCTCATAGGCGTAATAATTTCTGTTCGTTTTAAGTTTTAATGCTGCTCCTTACTTCCAGTTGAAAAAACTTTTTCGTATTTATTTTTTCATTGTTTTTTTTTTAAATAATGCTAGAAAATCTTGTGCTCCCTTCATGAAAATCTTCTTCACCCATGACAAATTCCTCGATGGAAAGTTCTCTCAACATATCCCCCTCTTCTCAGCCCCTCCTCCCAACCAAAAAATCCCCCTGAAAACGTCTTTACACTTCCCAATAACCATTACTATAGGTAAGCACTGGTCAAAGTTTGTAACTTGTAGCCCCTCCCATGGGGACTGTGGGGGAGTAAGTCATCCCCAAAGACATAGTTATAAGGTTTTTCGACTACGCTGAATAAAATGGCTATCTCAGAATTTTGATCCGTTGACTTTGGGAAAATAATTAGCATGGAAAGGGGCCTAGGTGCCCTTCAATTTTTCGGTCACTTAAAAAGGGCACTAGAACTTTTCATTTTCCGTAAGAATGAGCCCTCTCGCAACATTCTAGGACCACTGGATCGATACGATCACCCCTGGGAAAAAAAAAAAAAAAAAAACAAAAAAAAAAAAAAAAAAAAACAAATAAACACGCATCCATGATATGCCTTCTGGCAAAAATATAAAATTCCACAGTTTTGATGGGTAAAACTAAACTTGATGAAACTTATATATTTAAAATCACCATTAAAATGCGATTCTTTTGATGTAGCTATTGGTATCAAAATAAAATTTTTTAGAGGTTTGGTTACTATTGAGCCGGGTCGCTCCTTACTACAGTTCGTTACCACTAACTGTTTGATTATTTATACTTAAGTAACACCTACTTCTCCAAATTTCCAAAATCCAATCTCTCCCCCCCCCAACCTTCCCACCAAATATTTCCAAGCACAACTCCCTCAACTCCCTACAATCCCCTAAAAAATGATGCAAAGGCTCATCCATCTCTCCACACATAGGGCAACCGTAAGGACCATCCCTCGATCTATTTCTCCCTAAATATTTCCTACGTTCTCCAAGAAGCATAAAATTCCCCCTTACATACATTACCCATTTCAAATCATACGGAGCAAATCCCATTTTTTATATATAGAGCTATGCTTTCATTTGTACTGTAAATGGGAGGATATTAGGGCGTTGGGTTTAATGCTAGGGTCAGGTAGGGCTGGCTATGCACAACCTTCCCGTGGTGACCCTGTTTTCATTAATCTTAGTGCATAATTAAAGAAACAATAAAACATTAAAACCTTTTTGACTTTATGATCTTTACTTTCTGTTGTCTAAAACTTTGCGAAAAAATAAATAAATAAGAAACTAAAATAACTTTACACAAGAGATAACCATTCACAAGCAGTATATACATCTCTCCTTTCATTTGTGCTGTAAATGAAAGGATATTAAGGAGTTGGGTTTAATGCTAGGATGTGGGTGGGACTGGCTGTGCACAACCTTCCCGTGGTGGTGCTGTTTTCATTAATCCTAGTGCACAACTAACACAAATAAAATAAAACATTAAAACCTTTTTGCATGTATGGCCTTTAGTTTTCTATTGGCTAAAATTTAGTAGCCAAAAAAAAAGTAAGAAACTAAAATAACTCTACACAGGAAATAGCTATTCGCAAGCAGTATATAGAGCTATTCTTTCATTTGTGCTGTAAATGGGAGGATATTAGGGGGTTGGGTTTAATGCTAGGGGGTGGCTGGGGCTGGCTGTGCACAACTTTCCTGTGGTGGCCGTGTTTTCATTAATCTTCGTGTACAACTTAAAAGACAACACAAAATCAAAACTTAGTAACAGAAAAACAATTAATTACAAAAAACAACTAAAATAACTACATAAAGAAATAACCACTCCCAAGCAGTAGGCTATAAAGAGCTATCGTCCCATTTGCACGGCAAATGGGAGGATATTAGGGGGTTGAATTTAAAACTAGGGTAGGTAGGTAGGTAGGTATGCGTTTATTTCATTAAATAAAAATTACTAAAATTGCACTTACAATCAATAATATGCTGCTCAATTTAGGGACCTAAAATGTCCCTGTTCAGCAGCAAAACTACAACAAATAAATGATAACTATTCATTCAAAATCAAAGAAATACGCAAAAAAAAACAACAGACGAAACACTATACAATCTCTAAACAGCCATCTCTCATCATAAAAAAAAAAAAGAAAAAAAAGGAATACAAATTTTAACCAATATAATTTACAATTTATTAGGGGGTCTGTCATTTGAGTCCCCTCCAAAGTTTATGCGACCACCTCTTCCATAGAAATTTCATATGCCCCAGAGCATAGGTTACAGTCCTTCCCCCGGGATATGGGGGGGGGGTATGTGGAACCCTAAGTTTTTTTTTATCTGATCATTGAACTGCTTCAAACAAACTAGCAATCTCAAAATTTTGATCTGATGCATTTGGAAAAAAAGGGTGTGTGTGTGTTTGTGTGTGGGGCTAGATACCCTTCGATAACTTTGGCTCATAAAAAGTGAATTAGAACTTTCAGTTTCTAATCAAATGAACCATTTCCGAAGTTTAAAGGACCTCTCCTTGCATGAAAAACCTTATATGCCCCGGGGTATAAATTAAAACACTTGTTTAATTTAAGTATTTTCCGTCTGGGCTCTGGGAGTTTGTGCCAGCCTCGGCGTTTTTATTATCTGATGTTCGAAATATTTTTGACAAAATGGCTATCTCAAAATTTTTATCGGATGTGTTTGTGGAAAAAAAGGGCATGGGGGTGCTAATTGCCCTTCGATCTCTTTTGACTCTTTAAAAGTGACCCAGAACTTTCAATTTTCAAACAAATGAACCCTCTTTGAAGTTTATACGAGTATCGCTTCTATAAGAACCACATATGCCCCCAGGGTATAACTTACAACTCCTGTCCCTGGTTCTGGGGAGTTGTGTCAACTCCAGAGTTTTAATATCTGATGTTTGTACTATTTTTACCAAAATGGTCATCTCAAAATTTTATTGGATGTATTTGAGAAAAAAAGGCGTGAATGGGAGGAGTGAGTAGTTTCCCTCTGATCTCTTTTGACTCTAGAACTTTTAATTTCCATTCAAATGAGCCTCTTTCAAGTTAATACGCACATCCCTTCTATAGGAACCATATTTCCCCCAGGAAATACCTTACGACGCCTGCCCCCGGGCACTGGAGGTTTGTGTCGACACCAGATTTTCGACTATCTGACCTTTGGACTGTTTCTGTCAAAATGTCTGTCTAAAATTCTTTTTAGATACATGTGGGGGAAAAGTAAGTGTGGGGATGAGGATAACTGCCCTCCAATCACTTTAGACTCTTAAAAATTGAACTAGATCTTCCAATTTCCCATCAAATGATCTCTCTCTTAAGTTTATTTGAGCATCCCTTCCATAATAACCATATATGCCACCAGGGCACAACTTACAACGTCTGCCTACTGGCTGTGGGGGCTGTGTCGACACTGGAGTTTTTGTTATCTGCTGTTTGAGCTATTTATCAAAAAAATGCATCTCAAAATTTTTATCGGATGGTTTTGGGGAAAAGGGTGTGGGGGCTAGTTTCTCTTGAATCTCTTTTGACTCTTAAACTGTGAACTAGAACTTTCATTTTCCGATCAAATGAAACCTATTTTTAACAAAATAGCTATCTCAAAACTTTTATCTGATGTATTTTGGTAAAAAAAAAGGCATGGTGGGGGACTATTTGCACCCTGATCTCTTTTTATTCTTAAAAAGTGAACCAGAACTTTCACTTACCGAACAAATTAGCCCTCTGAAGTATATAGAAGCAACCTTCGATAAGAACCACATATGCCCCAGGGAATAACTTACAACGCCTGCTCAGGGCCCTGGGGTTTTTTTTTTTCGACGCCAAGGTTTTTGTTATCTAACCTTTTAACAATTTTTAACAAAATAGCCATCTCAAAATTTTTATCGAATGTAATTGGGGAAAAAAGAGCGTGGAGTGGGGGGCTTATTGCCCCCTGATCTCTTTTGACTCTTAAAAAGTGAAATATATCTCCAGGGCGTAACTGACAACGCCTGCCCCCGGGCCCTGGGGAGTTTTGTTAACACAGGAAATTTTATCATCTGACCCTTGAACTATTTTTATCAAAATGGCTATCTCAAAATTCTTATTTGATGCATTTGGTGGAAAAAGGGCGCTGTGAGATGCTAGCTGCCCTCCAATTACTTTTGACTCTAAAAAATGAACTAAAACTTTCTATTTCCGATCAAATGAGCCCTCTCTGAAGTTTATACGAGCATTCATTCCATAAGAGCCATATATGCCCCCAGGGCATAACTTACAACACTTGCCCTCGGGCCCTGGGAGCTGTGTCGGCATCAGAGTTTTGTTATCAGAATTGAACTATTTTGAAACAAATTTCTCTCTCAAAATTTTATCTGATGCATTTGGGGAAAAGTGTGGGGGGACTAGCTGCCATCCGATCTCTTTTGACTCTTAAAAAGTGAACTAGAACTTTCAGTGTCCAACCAAATGAGCCCTCCCTAAAGTTTATACGAGCATCCCTTCCAAAAGAGCCATATATGCCCCCAGGGCATAACTTACAACGCATGCTCCCAGGCCCTGGGGGTTTTGTCAACTAAGAAAATTTTGTTGTCTGACATTTAAACAATTAAAAAAAAATGGCTCTCTCAAAATTTGTATCTAATGTATTTGGGAAAAAAAGGGCGTGAGGAGGGCTACTTATCCTCGGATATCTTTTGACTCTGAAAGAGTGAACTAGAAATTTTAATTTCCAATCAAGTGAGCCTTCTCCGAAATTTACTCGAGCATCCCTTCTATAAGGACCTTATTAGCACCCAGGAAATAACTTATAGTGCCTGCCCCCCGGGCCCTGGGGGGTTTTCCACCCTGGAGTTCTTGTTATATGATCTTTCAACTTTTTTTTTACAAAATAGCTGCCTCTAAATTTTATCCAATGTATTTAGGAGACAAAGGGTGGGGGGGTGGTTATCTGCCCTCTGATCACTTTTGACTCTTAAAAAGTGAACTATAACTTTCAGTTTTCCAATCAAATAAGTGCTCTCTGAAGTTTATACGAGTATCCCCTTCCATTAGAACCATATAAGCCCACTGGGCATGACTTACAACGCATAACCTCGGACTCTGGGGGGCTTTGTTGACAGCGGAGTTTTGTTATCTGACCTTTGAACTATTTTTAACAAAATGCATATCTCAAAATTTTTATCTGATGTATTTGAGGAGAGAAGGCGTAGAGGGGGGGGCTAGTTGCCCTCTGATTACTTTTACTCTGAAAAAGTGAATTAGAACTTCCAATTTCCCATCAAACGAGCCCTCTCTGAATTTGATACGAGCATCCCTTCCATAAGAATCATATTTGCCCCCGGGCATAACTTATAACACCTGCCCCCGTGGCCTGGGGGGTTGTTTTGATTTTGGTATATTGATCTTTGAAGTATTTTTAACAAAATTGCTATATCAACATTTTTATCGGATATATTTGTGGAAAACAGGGCAAAGAGGGGGGGGGGCTAGTTGCCCTCTGATTACTTTTACTCTGAAAAAGTGAATTAGAACTTCCAATTTCCCATCAAACGAGCCCTCTCTGAATTTGATACGAGCATCCCTTCCATAAGAATCATATTTGCCCCCGGGCATAACTTATAACACCTGCCCTCGTGACCTGGGGGGTTGTTTTGATTTTGGTATATGATCTTTGAAGTATTTTTAACAAAATTGCTATATCAACATTTTTATCGGATATATTTGTGGAAAACAGGGCAAAGAGGGGGGGGGCTAGTTGGCCTTTGATTACTTTTGACTCTGAAAAATTGAACTAGAACTTTAATTTCCACTCAAATGAGCCCTTTCTGAAGTTTATACGAGCATCCATTCTATAAGTACTCAATCCAAGAATACTAATTTTATTTCTCATCCAAGCCTATGTCCTTCCAGAAACTCTACATCTCCTAATATTTCGAAGGTCTAAATAGAACAAAAGAATGCACTTTTCTGCCCCCCAGGTTTAATATGAATTTGCGTTACTGTATATATGCAAATGAATTAGAAAACCAAAAAGCTTACGGTACTGAAAGGCTCTACGTCGTTCTGAAAGATAGACTAGAAGTTTCTCCTCCAACGATTTTGTGGCATTTACTGTAGAGTTGTTGACGCTGAAGGAGGGTCTTACACTTTTGACACCTATTGTGTCGAAAAACGATCAGAACAAGATTTCCTAATTGGATTCTACCATAACCTCAAGGACTTCAGCTATACAAGGGCGAGTTGGGGTGGACGATCTTGCGGTTTCTACAGCATGACTTAATATATTCTACTGTAATGGCATCGGAGACTGAGGGGCCAGAGGAAACGAGTAACTTCAAAATACTGGCTCGTTATAAAATGTATTTCTAACTCCACAACTATGGGTCCTTTGAGGGGTACAACAATGGGGTCATCGCTGGCTCTAGTATTACAAAAGATCTCAAGCCCTTCTAAGACCGTGTGTTTTCGACTGTCAGTTGATTATGGAAAAGCACTTATTAGTACGGTGGCATTGAGCGTAGGAATAAGTGCGATAATAGCCCCATCTAGTACAGTCCAGCCATTAAATATATGCCAGAGACTCTTAATGGAATTGTTCCATTCGTCAAAAAAAAAATTCCTGGCTCCCTTCATTTTTTGTAGACTCAATCATTTCCAATGTGCTATTCCATCACACTTTCATGTCAAGAGGAATATTCAATCGAAGTCCACTCTCTTTGCAACATTTTTTGAAGGTACTATGCTGGACAATGGAAACTTTTTATTTTCTATATAATTTCGTAGTTCTATCAGTGTTTTAGCGAATGTAACATGTCGTCGGACAGCCTCTGCTACAACCTCGTTTTCTGACTGACTCCCAGCTCCCCACTCTTCTTCTTCATTACGTTTACCACCTTCTTCCGCGGGCACCGCATCAGTTTTATCAGATTCTTCAGCAATCTTACCTTCTCTTCCGAAGTTTCCAGACTCAGAAAAGCCGTCCGAGTCCTTTTCACCATTTGCTTCGCTATCTTGGAGTTCATCAGGGGATCCCAATTAATATTCTTCGAGGATGTCATTACCTAAGATTAGAGGCAACCAAAATCCGAGACCGCGTGTTACAGAGAAATAAAGACAATGTGCCAAACATGAATTTCAGGAAAGTCTCATAGCCTACAGCCTTTGGTCACATTGTTTCTATAACCAGTCACAACGCGAAACATCGTATCTGTTAGTGAAAACTTCCTGGGTGCTAATTGGATTGCTGAAAGTGTACTAGTAGCTGTGTGAGAATGATCAAGCCTCTTGAAACATGAAGCAGAGTGGTACACCTCATGCCCATTTTTCATCTTCCTGGGGGAAAAGGAAGCGATAGTAACAAACCCAGATCTTTTTTGCAGACGAGCAGTCGAAAGTCAAGCTAGCCTAAGAGGCAGACCTTATAGCAGTCTTCTGCCTAATTTTTTTTTCTGGTATGAGTACTTACGTGACGATGGATGGTTTCCCAGGATGGTGCTTTCAATGCCCCTGTTGTTTTTTAAATAAGCTGCATAATATCTGGCTTATCAAACACAAAAAGGGGCAATCGGTTCTTAAATAGCGTTTTAACGCGGAGTTTCCGCAGAGCAGTTTGTTTTGATCGATTGGAAATAAAGAATGATCGTAGGTCTTCTCTTCTTGTTCTAGATTTCGTTATTTCGTTGTCTACTGTGTTGATTACTTTGCTATATGCAGCTTTCTTGAAAGAATCAGCCTGACTTGTTATATTCTTTTTAGTTGGTTTGGGTTTGTTATTGCTGCACCAGCGGCACATAATTTTTTCTTTATACATATCAAACATTAGACTTTTGAGACACATTGCAGAAGTTGAACTTGATACTATGCTTCACCCCCCCCCCCCCTAGGGTACCCAGAGAGATAGCTTCAAAGTCTTGCGTTGAACGTCCAAGTCTTCATCAGAACATGGCGTCATGCTTTTCTTAAAGCAAAGGCTGATTTTAGAGAATTTCACAAAATTCTCTAAAATACCTCTTGCACCTCAGTGATGTAACTAGGGGGAAAGGGCCAAATTGCCTCCCTAAGCGGTTTTGTTGGCACATGGAGCCCAGAAAATCTAACGACAAATAAAAGCAAAATGACAGTCCCCGACTACGGTTTCTTAAAAACTTAGACACTTTGTAGCACAATATTAGTTTTTACGGGAATTTCTTTGTTCATAATAAGTATTTAGGAGACAGATACACTAGATAATATGCTGCTTAGTGACAATTTTTTTTAATTTGTTTTGATGGTTTCCAGGAAAAAATTTCCAAAACGGTTTATTTTTGGCATGACTTGAAAAATGATCAAAAATAGAATGAATGGTGTTTGTTTAAAAAAAAATTATTTTATACAAATAATCAGAAATCCTTTCTTCTAATTTTTTTTCAAACACGTTAGATAATGGTGATAAAATTGCAATGGGGCGATAATTATTTATATCAGATTTATTGCCCTTTCCATGTAACGGAATTAACCGGGTAATTTCGGTCCACTAGGAAATATGCCTGAACTAATGCATAAATTAAAAATATGAATCACTCCAGCAATACTCTTTAATAGCTTTGTTGATAGTTCATCATATTCCACTGAGTTACCACTTTTTATATTTTTAATAATCTTTTGGGATTCTACAAAACTAACGGGACCAGAAATATGCTTGTACCTTCAGTGGGAGGTAAATATTGTTTATGCGACCTGGCAGAAGAAAAAGCAATTTCTGCTGAAACGATAGATTGTCCAACACGAGTAAAATAATCTTTGGTAAAATATCTGATAACAACAATCTGATTTTGTTTAAACAATTTTTTTCATTAATAGACCTCAAAAGGGAGCGAGGTTTTCTTGGAGCCTGTCTCTTTCCTGTTGGATTTCTATACGAGCAAAATTGATTAAGCTTTTCTGTCAATATATTATAAAGCTAATCTAAGAATTGATTTGGATTCTTTTCGTTAATTAAGTAAAAAAAAACATTTTTTTAAAACTGAAAGTAAGGAGAGCAACATTCAAACTTAAAACGAACAGAAATTATTACGTAAATGAGGGAGTTACTCCTCTTCAACATCTGGCCCTTAACGCTAAAGTTTTTTAGTTCTTAAAAAGAGCTTCTTATTGTTCTAATTAAACGAGCATAGTGTTTAAGGAGTCGGTCTTAAAGAATTGGGACGAAATTTAAAGTTTAGCGTAAAGAGTGAGGTGTTGAGGAGGAGCAACCTGACTCATTTACGTAATCATTTCTGTTTGTTTTTAAGTTTTAATGTTGCTCCTTACTTTTAGTTGAAAAGACTTGATTTTTTAATTTAATTTCTAAATTTTTTTTAATTTTTAATTTTCGTTTTAAATAATGGCAAGAAATCTGGCTAAACCTCCACGGAATAATTCCTCCTTCCTGCGGGTTCATTCTTTAGACAATTCAATCTTGTAGAAAATACCCCAGACACTTACCCTTAACATCAAAATTGTATCGGCAAAGAGAAAGCAAGACATAGAAGAATTTCGTATAGAAATTCTAGCGAAGTCCCCCAACGTAAAATTTCCCTGAAAAACTCATCCCCTGAACACTTGTTTCCTCATGAAAAATTATCCCCGTGGAAAATCCCAGCAGCATAAAATTTGCCATTCCCATCCCCCCATCCCACCCGAAAATGTATGCATACTTCCCAATAACATATACTATTTGTAAACAATGGGCTAGTTTTGTAACTTAGAGACCTTTCCCAAGGTGGTTTGGGGGTCATAATATCTCCAACGTTATAGTTATTTGGCTTTTCAATTATGGTGAACAAAATAGCCATCTGAAAATTTTGACTGGATGATTTTGAGAAAAAGGGGCGTGTGATGGGACCTAGTTGCCTTCCAATATTTTGGTCTCTTAAAAAGAGCCTAGAACTTTTAATTTCCGTTTGAATGAGCCTTCTGTCGATATTCTAGGAACATTGGGTTGATACGATCACCACTGGGAATAAATAACAACAAATAAACACATACATCCATAATCTTTCTTTTGACAAAATATACAAAAGTGTGCAAGGTTTCTGCGCTTTGTTTTACTTTTTTATTATACGGGAAGCATCAGGAATAACATACGTACCGACGGCGCTGTAAGGTGAAATTTTTTTCTATTAATTATTGAAAATGATCTATCAGTTTTCCAGGATGGCATAAAACATACAAGGTTTAATCCATGAGCTAACGGACATTCTAAGAACTGCAGAGTGTTTCTGTCTATTGAGGTTAGCAGATAAAATGTTCATTAAATCAATATTAAAATCTCCCATAACTAGACAAGGAGTGTTAAAACTAGCTAATTTATTCAACTAATTTTCAAAGACTGGTGTAAAATGTGAGCAAAATTTTTGAGTAATACGATTTAGGACCTCTAATTTGTTAAAGAGCTTAAGGAGGGGAATGTGGCATTTGTAAGTTATATAATATCTTTAATTTAGTTTTTGAATCGCTTGAGATAGTGATTCACAGTAACCTGATAGCTTTGACCCACTCTTTAGGGTGAATTAGGTGGATGAAAGAAGAAGTCTTAAGGAAACAAATTGTTAAAACGGTCGACTTTTAAGGATTGACTGTAGTATTGTTAGAAACAGCTTTATTTAACATCTGTTCTGGAATATCCATTGGTCTGCGTTTTAAATTTTTGTGACGTGTCTTTAAGAAAGTTGGATCATCAGCTAATTTTCACCTATCCGAGATATGAATACTAAGGTTGTTCATCATAGTATGGAAGAAAAGTAGGTCTAACAGGGCTCCCTGGGTCACATTATTTGTAAATTGGATGAGGATCAGTATATACTTTTAGGTGTATGACACCTTGTGTTCAATTAGAAAGGAAAGGAGCAACAATTTTAATGAAATTCAGATTCACTTGAGGTTTATTGAACATTTTTTTGTAAGTTTTGGGTTGCTCAAGTGTGCTATACATTATGTCTATAAAGTGAACAAGAAAGCAAGTAATGAGTGTAGAGCGCAAGTTTCCGAACTGCATAAGGTTATCATTTGGGATTATCCTTATTTTCAACCACGCAGCTGAAAAAGCTTCCATATAATTTAAAGAAAACAGGAAGTAAGTTTAATGGGTTGGATGCCGTCAAAATCTTGCTTAGTACCTATCCTTTTCACAGGGGTGAAAATATATAATTTCCAACATCTTGGGAACTTACAAGTAGAGGTAATTTTATTCAAAAGTTAGAAAAAAAGATTTGAAATGAATAGTAATCTTTGTCTAGTCATTGAAAAAAGTTTTTACTTTTTTCTCAGAGGAGTCTTCGTGTTTTATTTTAATTAATGTTTGAAAGCTAGAGATTTTTTACCATCAATGAAATAATTCCCAAGGGGAGCCAGGCAGTTTTCATTTGTACTCCAGCATCCAAAATGGAAACAGCATCATTGGAAATTGGTCTATAACGGTCGAATTGGTTGACTTAAACTGGAAAGAGGTTTCATACAAGAAAAAATGGTAGTCAGGAAGGCAACAAAAGCGGAGGATCCCTTTGCTTTTCTCGGGTAATTGGACTATCGGCCCTCACCTCTGTATCATTACGTTACTTTTTCACTTTTTTTTCTCCGGATTTACATAGATCACTGGCTGCCTTGAAGGACTCTTATTGGAGATGGAAACCAATGTTATTTTGGCTTTCCCACAAATATTTCTAATCTAATATACCATTATTTTGGTTATGTATTTTAGCAAAAGCTGGCTCATTAGCTTGGAAAATGCCAAGTCCTCTGACTTTTTGTCACCTCCCTCGGATTACTTTGCTTGTTACGGTCAGTTATTCAGGTATTTGTCCCTTGCATGTTTGTTATCATGACGTCAGGTATCCAGTGTTTAAGACTTGGAAGTTTTTTAGTTGATAATAAAGTCTGAAATATTAATATGCTTCTTGACTGTAATTTTTTTACTTTTAGTATCTTGTTGTAATCCATTCTTGTCTTTCTTTAGGAATGCCTATATCATTATAAAGTTAGTAAACCATATAGTGGATGGCGTTCTTTTGAAGATTTAGACTCACTAAATCATTACAACTTGAGCAGTGTGCCGCATTTTATTTTTTTAAGTGAAGGAGAGTTGACTATATTTCGGCTAAAAAGTGAGTCTAGTCCAGATCAAAATTGTTTTGTCAAGTTTAAATTTTGTACCATTGCTTATGATTGCAATTGTGTGAATGCATTCTTTGAGAGTCAGCTAAAAGTGTATTTGTCGACCACAGAAAAAAATAGAGGAGATTCAACAGTTATGTTTTGCATTCCTTTGTCGTGTATACAAAAATTAAAATTTGTTTCTTTCTTAAGCTTTCAAAATTTATTAGTTAATAATTGTATTTTAAAAGTTGTTCCTGGACTTCATTTTTGCCCCTCGCTGAGTAATATTAAACTCTTTTCATATGGGGCGATGAACGAGCCGCTTGATACTATCATTAGAAATTTAGACCCTCATCAAACTTCGGTCTATCATATTGGGCGCTCAGTCGGCTACTTTTTTGAGGTTCTGCGGTTACGCTCACATCCTGTTGTTAAACAGAAAATCATAGAGTTTATGAAACTTGAAACCTTTCAAAACTGTGAAAAGCATCTTGATTTGGATCTTAGTATTTTAAATGAAGAATTAGCAGAAACGATTATTATTGGTTCCAAGGATGATAGTAGTTTTTGCTTATTCACCAGAAAGGAAAAACCGCAATCTTTTAGTTTTGAAAACTCTAGAATAAAACCTAAAAACAAGGAGATATCAAGTATTGAAAATTTGTCCTTACATACCAGCGACGTTCGGAAGATTTATGAGGGTGAATCAAAAAGAACCTATCAAATGAGAACATTTAACCCAGATATCGTACAAGTTGAAACTGGGCTTCTTCCAAATGCTACGCCTAGTACCTTTTCAACTTATGAAAGGGATTTATTGAGTGGAAGCCAGGCAAAAGAAAATTTATATGATCAAAACAAAACACTGAAATTATGGACTAAAAAAGACGAGTTTGCCAGTATACGTTCAAAAATAGACATGGCCATTTCACCTGCTGAAATGCGTGATTCAAATAAAGAAGCAAGTCAGATCGGAATTTCACTTGTATCTGAAAAACTGAACACTGTGTCTAATCGACCAAAGATTCCGTGCAAGAGAAAAGATCGGAAAAAAGGGGCTCCAGGGTTATCAAATAAATCAGATAAACTAAAATTCGAACCAGAGTCTTTTCAAGATCTGATCTGCCTTTCATCTGATTCATCATCCAGTACACTTAGCAATATTACTGAAAGATTAGACACAAATATCTCTGTTGTTTTAAGTTCTTTTCCAAGAATAGAAGGATTGGACTATAGGCCTCGTGACACATTTTCGTTGCAGAGTAGCTGTAGTTCTTGTGGCCCACCGGATTTCAAGTCTGGCAATGAGCCAAATAGGATTAATAAAGGAAGCGAGGTAAGAATTTTGTCAGTCCAATCACTTTCTGACGAAATTAATCAGAATAGAAGATTCAGTGCTAGTGCAGAGACTTTTGAAAATGTTGAGAAGTGGAAAAAACAAGGATTGTTGAAAGCTCAATCGAATGACCATCCTCGAGTTGAACGAGCCAAGACTTCAAAGGCAAAGCGTATAAACCGGGATATGGTTGATTCTAAACTTGTGCGCCTTGGAACTCCCACATTCTCATATCTAAACCATCACGTTGTGAGAGAAATATTAAGTGGCAATGTAAAAGAAAGGATATTTAGCGCAATAGTTAAATTAAAACGACTTGATGAAAGTGCTTTCTGAAAAAGCAGCTCTTTGAAAAATCTTGCTAACTATAGTGATGTAAAACATGGTACCGAGCAGGTTCCAACCACTTTTGTAATCGATTCGACTAACTTATGATTGGTTTGAAATGAAATCAGTGTTCCTTAATGTTGTCATTGTTTTGTAGTTTAGTTGCAATTTTATTTTGTGCTACTTTCTGGCTAGTCAAGTTTTTACTATTTTAGATTTCAAATTTTCAACTTGTCAAGGATTCGTTAATAAGAATACAGTCATAGAAAAAAAATTAAGTCAGTAGTATCAAATTCTCAGCGCCTTGATGAAAGAACTTGGGTCTATTAAACTTTCATACCTTAGCCAGATTCTTTACACTTCTCTGTATATCTGAAGATGAAAAAAGGATGATAACTAATTAATCAAAGAGGAAAGTTTGCTCGAATACCATGGTTGTGAGAAGTTAAGACCGTTGGTTAAAGGAAAAGACGAGGAAAAACTTATAAGAAAGAAATCTGAAGTTAGTCTGAGGGAAAAAGAATTTGCATTGTCTAGCATTTCCTAGAAAAATCCGTAAGCCATCAGTGTATTTCCGGTTTTCTAATTCTATTGGACGTTTTGGAAGTACTTCATAGACAGACTTTGGAACAATTTTAGTTTCAATACAGATTGAAAAGGAAATTACCTATTAATATTAGATAAAACAGAAGTAATTTAGGTTTGGGAGACGAAAAAAGTAAATTCAATTATCCTGTTTTTTCGACAAACTATTAACTTAGAGTTAATAGTTTCTTAGAGTTTCTCTGATAAAGACGCCATATAACCAGTGTCAGCGAACAATTTGTTCATAATACTGTCAGGTTTTTCTCTCATAATTTAGTCATTTCGGTGGCCAACCTGAGATTGCCGGGCCAAATCTTCGGTCTAGCAAGGCCGATATTTTTGTCGTATTTTATTCGGAAGTAAATTTCCGCTTCGGTTGTGATTTCATTTTAATATATTTTTTATGGCACTTGGTATCTACCAAGTGACATATAGCGGTCGCAAATTCTGTCGGTCGGTCGGTCTGTCTGTCTGTCTGTCTGTCCCGGTTTTGCTACTTAAGGCACTTCCAGGTAAGCAAGGACGATAAAATTTGGCAGGCGTATCAAGAACCAGACCATATTAAATTAGAAATTGTCGTTACCCCGATTCGACCATCTGGGAGGGGGTACGGTTAAATCGTAAAAAATGAGGTATTTTTAACTTACGAACGGGTGATCGGATCTCAATGAAATTTGATGTTTGGAAGGATATCGTGTCTCAGACCTCTTATTTTAAATCCCCACTGGATCCGGTGACATTGGGGGAGTTGGGGGAACCTTAAAGCTTGAAAAACGCTTAGAGTGGAGGGATCGGGATGAAAATCTGTGGGAAAAATAATCAAGAGTCCTAGATACGTGATTGATATAATTGGAATGGATCCGCTCTCTGTGGGGGAGTTAGGACGGGGGGCAATGGTCAATTCTGAAAAACTAGAAAAAATGAGGTATTTTTATCTTACGAAGCAGGTATTGGATCTTAATGAAATTTCAGATTTAGAAGGACCTCGTTACTCAAATCTTTTATTTTAAATCCCGACCGGATCCAGTGTCATTAGGGGGGAGGGGGGGGGGTGGAAATATCCGAAAACGCTTAAAGCGGAGAGATCAGGATGAAACTTGGTCGGAAGAATAAACACAAGTCCAAGATACGTGACTGACATAACCGGAACGGATCCGCTCTCTTTTGTGGAGTTGGGGGGGGGGAGTAATACGGAAAAAATGGAAAAAATGAGGTATTTGTAATTTACGAACGGCTGATCAGATCTTAATGAAGTTTGATATTTAGAAGAATCTTGTGCTTTAGAGCTCTCATTTCAAACCCGACCAATCTGGTGACATTGAGGGGAGATACAGGGGGAAACCCGAATTCTTGGAAAATGTGAAAATTGAGGTATCTTCATCTTACGAATGGGTGATAGGATCTTAATGAAACTTGATATATAGAAGGATCTTATGTCTCAGATGCTCCATTTTCAATCCGAATCCGATCCAGAAAATAGGGAGTTTGGAGGAGGGGGGAACAGAAATATTGGAATTCTGAAATCTTGAAAAACGCTTAGAGTGGACAGTTCGGGATGAAACCTGGTGGGAAGAATAGGCACAAGTTATATATACATTATTGACATAATTGGAACGGAGCCGTTCTCTTTGGGGGAGCTGGGAGGTGTTAATTTGGAAAAGCAGAAAAATTCAGTATTTTTAACGTAAGAACGGGTGACCGGATCTTAATGAAATTTTGTATTTAAAAGAACTCATGTCTCAGCCCTTATTTCAAATCCCGACCAGATCTGTTGACATTGAGGGGAGTTGAAGGGGAAAACCGGAAATCTTGGAAAACGCTTGGGGTGGAGAAATTGGGGTAAAACTTGGTGGGCAGAATAAGCAAATGTCGTAGATACGGGATTGACGTAACCTTACTGGATCCGCTCTCTTTGGGGGAGTTAGGGGGTGGGGTTCAGTGCTTTGGCCGGGACGATAAAAATTGGTAGGCGTGTCGGGGAGCTGCGCAAATTGACATAATAAAGTCGTTTTCCCCGATTCGACCATATGGGGGCTGAAGGGAGAGGAATAATTAGAAAAAATAAGGTATTTATAACTTACGAGTGGGTGATCGGATCCTAATAAATTTCGATATTTAGAAGGACCTCGTAACTCAGAGCTTTTATTTTAAATCCCGACCGGCATTAAGACTTTGATTTTCTTTTTAAATCAATCTAATGATTCTTAGAATTTTGCTAGAGCTCATACCATGTGAGTTCTTGGCTCTTGGCCCTTCCAGCCTCGTCACGAGTGCCATATGAGCTCTTAGCTCTTGTATTGTTAAGAGACTTAAGCTTGTAATTAAGATGTTATATTTGATCAATAAGCAAAATAGGTCTTAACCTAGTTAATTCTTAAGTGGGAAGCTTTTTCTTTTAGTTTTTGTTTTGTCAATATGTGATTCTTTCTTTAAGTATGTTCATTATTTATCAAAGTGTACTTTTATTAAAGAGGTTCAAATAAAATTTTGTCTTAGGCTAATTTTTCCTTTTTTTCCTTTTGCTAGTCTTTAGTGACGGTATCAACGCAGAAATCACGGGAATTTATTGTTTTATTGTGGAAAACTGAATTTTAAATTTCCTTTAGTAACATCCTAAAATATATTGCTTTTTTATAAATATAGCTTTTTTTGTTAATGTTGGCCTTTTCAATCAAATATTACTTTCGTAAGATTCCATCAAGATAAAGAATACATTAAATAAAAGTAGTATCCCCTCTCTGCTTTTCAATGCCCAGGTACTCCCTACTCTTTTCTTCCACAGTGGCTTAACATCCTGAAGAAGGTTTAACGGTGATTCAATGCTGCCATCTACGTAACCAAAAATCACAAATGGCGTTATTGTGAATTACAGTTATAGATGGTGACATGTTTTTTTTTTCAACGACACAATTTTTAGCTTCTGAGCAGTTTTCCATTGGTTTCATGAAATTTAAGTCTGATGTACAAATCGAACGTGAGTTCGATAATAATATATTCTTAGAAAAACATTCTAGACAATCAATGTGTTGTTTCTGGGACGCTAGCAAACCAATGTTAAGCGTCACAATATCGTAACAAGTATATTGTGCAATCGATCTTTCAATTGGATTTTTGGTAAGTGTTATCAGTGATCTGTTTCCGGGCACCTTTTTTGGCATCATTCCGAGAATATCCATACCAGGGTGATTTGAAATGCTTACTGGACTGACATATTCCTTTAATGGCTAATGAGACTTTTTTTTATCTCTAAAAAAATTATAATGACTACAATCGGCCAGGTATCATTATTGAAATATAACGGTCCTGAGCATATCGATTTTTCATTACCGGACTTGCTCATGAGTTTGAGTCCCCACATTAATTTACATTTTTTTGGCTTAATGGCTTTCTCATAGTTTTGATCGGACGATTTTGAAAAAAAAGGGGTGGGGGAGGAGGCCTAATTGCCCTTCAATTTTTGGTTACTTAAAAAGGCAACTAGAACTCTTTATTTTTTTACGAATGTTTTATTAGCAATGAATATACGTAACTTACGCAGCGAACTTCTATATTTGTATATTTTATTACGTATATAAGGGGTTTCGCCCCTCTTCAATACCTTGCTCTTTACACTAAAGTTAGAATGTTGTCCCAATTCTTTAAGAACGTCCCCTGAATCACAAAGGCCGTAGAATAAATAGTTGAAATTACTAAAAATACTTTAGCGTAAAGAGCGAGGTATTGAGGAGGAGACGAACCCCCTTATATACGTAATAATTTCTGTTCGTTTTTAAGTTTTAATGCTGCTTTATACTTACAGCTGAAAAAACATTTTTTTATTTATTTTCTCGTTTTTTGTTTAAATAATGCTAGAAAATCCTGCGCCCCCCTTAATGGAGATTCTCATCCCTCACGATAAATTCCTCCATGGAAAGATCCTCCTCCCATGTAACCCCCTCCCTCCGACTCCCAACGTCAAAAAGTGCCCCTGAAAACGTCTTCACACTTCCCAATAACCATTACTATATGTAAACAATGGTCAAAGTTCGTAAC
The DNA here is from genome assembly GCF_032884065.1 of Artemia franciscana. Classification (NCBI taxonomy): domain Eukaryota; kingdom Metazoa; phylum Arthropoda; class Branchiopoda; order Anostraca; family Artemiidae; genus Artemia; species Artemia franciscana. The sequence goes on from NC_088865.1 coordinate 32,941,438, forward strand.
TTGCAGCCCCTCCTCTGGGGACTGTTGGGGATTAAGTCACCCCGTAAATTATTACGTTTTTGACTATGCTGAACAAAATGGCTATATCAAATAGCTATTTCTCAGGCTCGTAACTTTTGATGGGTACAAATAAACTTGATGAAACTTATATATTTAAAACCAGCATTAAAATGCAATTCTTATGATGTAACTATTGGTATAAAAAATTCCGTTTTTAGAGTTTCGGTTACTATTGAGCCGGGTCGCTCCTTACTACAGTCCGTTGCCAAAAATTTTTCAAAAGTTTCTATCAACTGAAAAAATTGGGATATTCTTTGATAGCTTAAAAGTGCTTATTCTTGCTCTCTTTTCCCTTACCTTGAATACTTTATTTGTCAGACACCCTTGTTTAAACAGATATCAATACGTTAAGCTTGGAACCATTAAAAAAAGAATAGTTCTCAAAATTATCTTTGTATTTCAATACTCTACTTATGAAAGAGGACTGGCGCAGTTAAATTTGATTACATTAGAGGTGAAACATCGTCAATAGGCCAAGTTAGAAACTATAAGGATTGCTATGTACATTTTTAGAATGAGTATTTTAAAGATTATCCCTTTGAAATGTTTTATTTTAAGACGAAGTAAAAGGAAGAGAGCTAAATAGTCTTGATTGAAAAACCTATAAGTTTCAAAAAAAAAGAGAAAAAAGGTCCTATCCCACTGAAAAGAGCTAAATTTTCATCTTCTTCCTTTTAAACTTTGAGTTAATTTTGACGTACAGAACCAATTTGTAATTTGACTCATCAATTTGTAATTAGACGCACATGTATAGTGAACAATAACTGTGCATGTATTTATTTATGCATTTTTGTTATTTATTTTTCTCGAAAACAGCTCCATATTTTTCAAAAAAAATTGACATCCTATGATATTGTAGCCTACGAACAATAGCCAAGAGCTCATGGCACTTGTGACGAGGTCGAAAGAGCCAAGAGCTCATATGGCCTTTGTGACGATGTTGGAATCTAAAATTAGACTCGGTACTCCGGTTTCCAGGATTTCTGTTTCCTCCTTCCACTCCCAATGTTCCGATATCCGCTCCGAATTGAAAATGTAGCATCTGAGACATGACATCTTTCTATATATAAAGTTTCATTGAGATTTGATCAGCCATTCATGGGATAAACATACCTCATTTTTCACGATTTCAACTCCCTCCCCCCCCCCAGATGGTCGAATCAGGGAAACGACTGTTATCAACTTAATTTGTGAAGGTCCCCGACACGCCTACCAATCTTCGTTCTAGCACGTCCAGAAGCCCCAAACTCGCACAAAGCACTGGAAATTCCCCCTCCAGCTCCCCTAAAGAGAGCGTATTCATCCCGATCTCTCCGCTCTAAGCGTTTTCCAAGATTTCCGGTTTCCCGGAAGCGTTTTCCAAGATCCGATCACATGTTCTTCAGTTAAAAGACCTAATTTTTTTCTAATTTTTCCGAGTTAATCACCCTTTCTACGTCCTTTCTAGATATGAAAAAACGAAAATAAAAGCGTGTCAAAATGAAAATGAAGAGCAAAGCTCGAGCGGCTGAAAGATAGGCGAAAACGAGAATTAGAGTGTGTCAAAAATGAAAATGAAGAGCAAAGACACACGCGGTTAGAAGACGGGCGACACCGAGACTAAGAGCGAGTCAAAAATGAAAATGATGAGCAAAGACACGGGTGGTTAGAAGATATGCGAAAACGAGAATTAAAACAACATAATTAAGGCACATATAACTACTGGGGAACAAATCAGGAAAAGGAGCTCAATATTCTGAATTACAATGGATACTAGTAAAGGTCAACTTGGATGTTTTGTTCAACAACATCAATTTCCACTTCTAGCCACATTTGCCACGACTATACATAAGTCGCAAGGCCAAACTTTTGAATTTGTTGGGATCGACTTTTGTTCTCCTATTTTTAATAATGGTGTGAAATACATGGCATTTTCTCGTGTAAAAAAACATTGTAACTTAAAAGTTCTGCTTACCCCCGAAAATGAACGATGAACATATATTGAAGTGTAGAAGGAAGCCCTGACAACTGCCAAAAAAATGTCTTATTGTTAGAGTTATTTTTGTTTAAAATTAACTTTACGATGGAGAGCAGCCTCTTCTTCCGAATTAGGGAGGATTAAACAATTTGAGATTTTGAATACTCCCACCTTTTACGTATATGTTAACATCATTGACAACACATGCCACAAGAACAATCTAAATAGGTTGGGACCTTAAGGAAAAAATCGCATTTTTCCCAGGGCGGTTGTAACGAGCCTGTTGTGCCATCAAAAAAAGGCTCACTTTAGCATATACCTTTATGCTAAATTTTAAATATACCTTTATTATTCATATACCTTTAACGTATATGGTAACATCATTGACAACACAGGCCACAAGAACGATCTAAATAGGTTGGGACTTTAAAGAAAAAATCGCATTTTTCCCAGGGCGGTTGTAACGAGCCTGTTGTACCATCAAAAAAAGGCTCAAATTGTCTGCGGTTAGAAGACAAGTGACAATGAGAATCTGTATATAGAAGCGTGCTGAGTGCCGGGTCCCGGTGGCGAAGCCGCAAGGCTCCCGGAACTATATATCTTGTTGGTATTGTAAAATGCCTTATGCTTCTGAATCACTATTGTTGATCCATTTTTCACGGATGCTTTTGCAATCAAAACATTGTACTTTGTGGTATTACCACAAATTACCAAATTTATTTGTCATGACTAATTTTTGTCAAAAGACAATAAGAAAGGGAAAAGAGTATTTGGTGTTTACTTATAAAAATATAAATGATAACAAAGAATAAAGCAGTAAAGTAGACAAAATTAAATCACACTTTTAAATTATTACCAAAATCACTATATAAAAGCTCCCCAGAAGCATCCGGAAAATGAGGTTCTAATTTTTTTAAGTTGTCCATTAAAGTCTTGTTTTTGCGCATACATAGTTCTAGCTTCTCTTTCAATTGCTGATTTTCTGTTTGAAGCTTCTTCATTTGCTCTTCAAGCTCTTCTATGTATTCTTTCTTTTTTCTCCGGCTTTCTTGGGCTGCAATCTGAAATTAAAATTTTGCACGTCAAGAAAATTCGTGGTAAAATACACAGAGTAAGGTTGTCGCCGAATAAAGCTCTAAATGCAAGTTCCACACCGCCAGAAAAGTAGAAAAGTAAAATTAGAAAATGGTGCAGTAACAGAAGAGAAAGTAATAAAAGATTAAGATTCAACACCAGAGTAAAAGTAAAATTGTAGAAAACAAGGCAAACCTATTTTTTGTCTACTGCTCGATATTAAAACCGTTTTAAACGAATGGGCAACGTTTTAGTTTTTGAAGTTTTGGCTTCGTTTTGAGGTTTTTGGCACCACAGATAACAGAATTTTGAACTTCAAGCTTTGAATTGTTTCCTGTGGTTGCGCTTTTTTTAGTTCGCAAAGATGAAATATTGGACAAAAAGTGATGAGCTTTTGTCAAATGCCATTAAACGGGTTAATGCAACTAAAAAATATAAATAAAAGAATGATCGAGTATGCTGGTGTTTGGGAGCCTTGCGTACTTCCCTGGTTTTTATTACACGATATCCCTTCCACAAAATAAGAACTGCCCCCTTCTTTAACGACTTTTAATTTACATGTTATAGCAAATGCTGATGCTATACTAGAAATGTTCGTTTTGGAAAAGTTGTTGGTTGTTGGGATCATTGACATAAAATATGGTTCATTAATTTTCTTTTTTAGTGACTAATCTTCAATTATCACGTTGATTTAAGATATTTAGTTCACACAGGAGTTGGTTTTCCTCGCTACAAAATGAGATTTTCTGGTTGTTGATTTCAGGTTTTAAATTTTTAAAGTAGAATATCGGGTTAAAAATCCTCTCTTTAAAATGAAAAAGCGTATCGTTTCGTACCTTATGGCGCAAGCAGTAATGCTAGAAATATTCTCATTTACAGATAAGCTCTCCGCTCAATTGATACACTTGAACTCAAGCGTTGCACTGCCATGATAGTTTAATGTAAAATGAAAAGCAACTCAGTTTGCAACATAAAAGGGAAAAACCTTGGCAAAAAAACACAAAAGGTGCTGTGTAAACCAAGGGGCTGTAAAAACAGAACTGTAAAACCCGTCAGCAAAACTTTCTCGATTTGAAAAGAGGTAGGTATTATTTTTTTTACAGTATTTCTTTAAAAGAGCTGATAGACAATTAATTGGTGTCTCTGAATCCACCGTAATTCACACGAAACCCATCAAGCTCATTGTCATTATCCTAAGAGAGGAGGTTACAAAATAGAGGAAATCTTGGCCAATAGTTTCTCACCCTGGGTCAAAGCATATAAAACCTCGATAAAATATATTACATATATCATACATATTTATATTACATATATATATATATATATATATATATATATATATATATATATATATATATATATATATATATATATATATATATTATAAAGTATTTGATTAAGAATATCTTTGAATAAATTGAGTTGACAGAAATGTCAAGGTTTCTTACATAATTGCGTTCAGACGACTGCTTTGTTTGCCTGAAATTTATCAAAGAACTTTTGAATTAAGATGAACTAGCTTTGTCTATGCTATCGGTTAGGAGGCTTCCAAAAGGTGTGCAAGTTGTGTAAAATAGTTTTAATTAAGTATTTATAGTAAATGCTCCTCGCTCCTATTCCAAATTAAAGCAAGCGTACATACCCGTGTCAGGCCGTTTCAGGGATAGGAATGTGCTCCGGAATATCTATTTTAGCCATTGGCTTACCGACTAGGGTGCATTTTATGTAATATCATCCCCTGGAGAACGGGGCTGAAATCGCATATGCGAAACTGCAGGAAGAATTTTCTATCTCTGTCTCAAGGTGTAGTCTATGGCCATTTTGAAAGATCCAAAATCACACCGACAGGAATGTTAACAGCTTCTACAAATGCAAAACTACGCTCAGCATCCAATGATACAGATTACAACAGCATAAGACTCCTGATAATCGCCTTGGTTCAGGAGGGGATAGCAATGTTGTAAAGTGCAATTTGAAATAGTTTTAAATTTGTCCTATCTTTTGAGCTGAAAATCTGGAGGATGAAAGTCATTCCTCTGAGCTAAAGCTGATTCATTGTAATGCAATAAGACAAATGGCTATATTAAAATCTAAAATTAAAATGAATAAAAAGCAAATCAATATATGCAATAGTAATTGTGCATATACACTTGTTTTTAAAACGTTTTTTATTTTTTTATTGATGAATTTTAGATTTTAATTTTTCTCTTTTAATTGGTAATATCTTTGAATATTTGCATTTTTAGCAGTAAAGACGCCTAGTTTTATACAAGCAAAACTCTTTTTGTTCGTTTTTACTGGTCACACTGTCGTTGTTTTGTTGAGTTTTTTTTCTACAGATTTTTCTCTTGCTATCTTAGTTTTATACAAATTTATTTATGTTGATACGATGTTATTCATTTAGTCATATATTTTTCTTGTTCCAATGACCTGATGGTCTTCTGTAATTAGTTTCATACCACATTCTTACTTACAAAAACAAGAAAGGGATGCTATTCCCCAGGAGCAATATTTTTGTATCAAATTCTACCCAAAAAATATAAACGTCGCGACCTGAAAAATTCTTTTTCATTTCAAGGGAGGAATTACAAAACTGTATTTTCTCGATACTCTTAAAAACTTACAGTCTGACCCCATTTTCTAGAATTCGTCCGCTTTAGGCACAATTTTCATTTTCAAAGATTAGTAATGCAAAATTTGTACTCCAGCATAATGGGCAGGGGTAGCTGGGGAGAGAGCTCCCCTCAAGTTTAAACTACAATGAATACGGCATTAAAACAAAGAATAGGTGTATAAAACAAAAACAAGCCTTCAAATGAAAGTAAAGAGCAACCTTAAAGGTTAAAACAAACATGAATCATCCTGTATAGCCAGGAGGGCATGCAATCTCCTTGATCTCTCAGTATTTAAGCTAAAGTGACTTTCTATCTAAATGATTTGAGAATCAGCGCTCTTAGAAAAGAGCAATGTGATAAAAGTTTATAAAATCATATATTTTATTGGACTTCTTTAAAGAACGAGTTCATTCAATCTCATTGCTTTAAATACCTAAATCTGGATTTCAAAATTCCGAAAGATATCGGCAAGGGAAATACTTGGAGGTAACAATCAGGTAAATACATTGAACCGTAGAATACTTTCAGTAAAGCATTAGTTAAGCTTTAACTGAAAGAGTGAGAGGATAAGAGGATAAAACCCTCGATTCATCTGTATTCTTTTTTATTTTACTGTTATGGTCCTTTGTTTTCACTTTAAAAAAAAATAATTACTTGCTAAAACGGGTGTGCTAGAAAAACAAAACTGCAATAAGTCTGGGGAACAGTTCGTTGTCATCCAAAGAATACGTCGTCCTGAAGATACGATATGTCGAGTAACCCTCATCTGCAAGCAAACACCCTCTTGGACATGACGACCGAGAGATCAGACAAAAATCCTTATCAAATTTAAAGAGAACTTACAGCCATAGAGCGGCTTCCATGTGCGTATTTAAAGGTGGGAAACAATCTGGCTTGTCGCGGAAACTGCAGCTTACAAATCGAAGTAGTCGCGGAAATGGCTCTACTAACGTGATTCCATTGATTCCGTTGGTGGTGAGTAGGATAGATAATCACCTGGTTCTGGGTACGACAGAGAACCTTCTGTTTTCCACCAAAAGTAAGCAAGTAAGGTATATATCCTTTATTTCACCCCCCCCCCAAAAAAAAAGAAACAAAATTCCAACTCATACGAGTTAACATTTAGTTTTGCAAAAAATATGGATGACTGCCTAACCTTGTATACTGTTACTAATACTGCTGACGGCTCACTGAAGCACTAAGATTCCTTGGGATATTACAGCTGCGCACGCTCCTCCTAGACCTGGTGTAAAAGCATCGCTCTTAACCCCTTTCTATGCATTTTCAGTTCTCTGTATATCTTTGTCTTACGACTTCTTCCCCATCCCACTCGGGGAAGACCTGCTTTTTGTCCGGCCCCAGTTATATGGCCAGAAAGTACAATCTTTGGCAGTCTGTCATCTTTAATCTACAGAATATGAACTGATCACCATAATCTTTCTTTCATCCAATAAAGTGGATCTGTCATCCAATCAACCAATATAGTGGGGTCGAACAACATTATGCGTACAACTCACTATTTGATATATATTCTCTCAGTTGAATGCCTAGAATTATTCTTAGATAACTCCTTTTTAAAACATTTAACACAATTTTTAAACCTATACTTGCACTGGAACTCTCAAAACATCCCAAATTCATTGATTTCGCTAATAATTTTAGCTAGAAAACTCCAATTACCTATAGGCTACAATATAACTTCTAGGAGACTTTTAGCTTAGCATTTGATACCATGATTTTCTTTAGTATTTGTCTTTATCCTTGGGACAAAATCCATAAAAAAATATACATTTAAATGGGGAGAAGGTACAACCCAGCTTAGCTCCTGATTCCATACTAAACTAACTAATAGCCTCACTTCCTAACTTAATCGAAGCAGTAGTATTCTTGTCCAGGGTACTAATCATCTTAATGTACTTCAATGGTAAGCTGTACAAGAAAAGGACCTTCACTGAATCTCTCTATCAGCTGAATCAAATGCCTTATTCTTGTATGATAGTGAGAGGAGCCTTAGGAAAGTAAAGAAAACATTAAAATATGATAAACTTTGAGATGCTATAGATAAAGTTTTAAAAAAAAATAACAGTGTGGTTTTAGACTAGGAAGAGGGTGTGCAGGGTTGCCAACTTGCACACTTTTCATGTGAAATACACCTTTTTTTACCTTAGAGAGGATGCAGAAGGGCGAAAATTACTCTTTTTGGGTGTTATTTTTCATTCACTTTGAACGTCAGTTGTTGGCAATTTCGTCAAAAGCGTAACAAATCCAAGGAACAAAATTACCAACTTGCTTACTTTCCGTTTGAAATGCTTTTATACTTCAGAGGTAATGCGCAAGCAGTGGCAGTCATGCCCATGCAATTTTTTTTTTTTTTTTTTGATTAGCACTCTTTGTGAGCAAAAATCATGCAAGCAAGTGCATGAGAGCGCTTGATTCAACTGATAGAAGAGCTTTATCGAAGGTCCTATTCTTGTATGGTATACCAGATAAACATATTACAGTGAAATAGTGCCATGTACGAAGACAGAATTTCTGCAGTCGAGATAAGAAATGAGTTAGTAGTTGGTTTTGTAGTAAATCACGAGTTGAGCAGGGTTTAGCTTTATCCCCATTGACACGGATCATTTTGATTGAATTTATCCTGTGGGGAAGCAAACTTTCCTAAGCAGCCTTGATGAAAATGTTAGCAAAATGAATGAAGTCTTAGAAGTTTTGCGACTTCTGGGTACAAGCACGGGCTTAAAAATTAATATTTAGAAGACTAAGTCACTAAGACTAGGAATAAGTGAAGGGGAAAGGTTATAGTTGGGTATTGAGAAGATAAATCAAGTGGACAGCTTAACATATCTAGGTAGTATCATTAGTAAGGACGGTGGGTGATGTCAAGCTGTTAAAAGTAGAATAGCCAAAGCCCAGGGTGTTTTTTCACAATTGAAAAAAGCTTAGAAGAATTGACTAATATTAGAATGTTGGAAACTACAGGGAAGACAGTGGTCCATCATGGTTCTTAAGGGCGAACGCTTCGAAATACAGGGTAGGATTTCCTTGATGTTTTCCAAAGAAGTTGCATACGGATTGTTTTGGTTACCCGACTGACTGGCCGTATCTCAAACAATAAGCTGTGCGAAAAATGTGCATCAATCCTCTTTTCTAGGGCTATAATGAGAGAAAAATTGAGATGGCTAGGAAACGCTCAGCAGATGAAAGATGACATATTGTCAAAGATTGTCCTTGTCAGCCATTAGTTTAGAGCCAAAGGAAAAGTATATCGTCTCTGAATGGGATGGGAGGATGTTTAAGGAAATATTTATGGGAATGGGTACTTCCTGTGAGGGGTGTAAAGATGTAGGAGGTTTTAAATAGTTTGGGGCGGAGAATGACCGCGTGTAGCTGTGTCAGCCACAGGTGACTTGGTACTACAGTGAGTTATTAGTAGTAATAGTAGTGAAGTGTTTAAGGGAGATGTTTAGAAAATTTTTAGAACTTACTAAAATGTGATAAGCTTAAATAAAATGGTATAGAAAAGAATGAAAAAGTTTCTTTTTAAGATTTATTTTAGCAACAAAAACTAGAGGCAGTAATAAATAATTTAAAATTGATAAACGGTCCCAAGCTCTAGTTCGAGTTCTTTATTATTCTTTAACTATACATATTTAAAACTATTCACAAAACATCCCCGGCAGGGAGACTGGCTCGAAAGCTGGGCGACAATACAAACAGTATAAACAAACAAATCCAGAAGAAACGTATGTCATCACACCTCTCACTCTATCTCACACCAAAAAATAAATGCCGAAAAACATTTATTAAAATTATTGTTAATATTTATCCGATAGCTGAAGGGCCAGGAGCTACTGACAAACTAATATTTACTAATTAGCCGAGCTTTGATTTCAGTTCTTAATATTAATAGCGATAGACTCTGATCAAAAAAAGATTCATATGTGTTCCAATAATTTGTAATAACATTTTTAAGGCGAAAATCTAGACCGTTCGGAGACAATGAAAGGCACAGGAAGCTTACTTAAAGGGCAACGAGTAGTATATGGTCAGACTAAGGGAGGGCCTGGAAAAAAATGATCTAAAACAATCTGGTTGCAGATCCTTTAGATAACGGACACGGAAAAGTATACATTGAAAAGCTAAAATTTGTCTAACCGGAATGGTATTAAAATAACTGTAAAGACTCTTAGTTGGAGATTTACCAGGAGATTTACCTTTCTCAATATTCAATCTGTTTTTCTGAAATATTTGGTATCCTTGAATATTCGCTGCATTCAGGGTATTTGCATTCAAAAAAATCTCACAAAGCCCTATAACTACTATCCCCTTACCAGGAAGGAACGTAAATAGAGAGCATTCCACAGCAATTTTAACTCGCAATTCTAAAAAGTCCATTATTAACAGGAATAATTTCTTCAGGTAACAGATACCTATTTTGGGGTAAATTATCAACAAGAGGGTCTTGGGCTAGATCATCACCTATATTTATTGAATTTAATATTTTACTCCACTCAGTAGAGTATCTCCCAAACCGTTTCAGTCTATCAGACAAATAAAAAAAAATTACTTAACAAAATAATTTGCTTTTAAATTACTTGCCAAATAGTATCCAAAAGCATGAGACATAGTGAAAAGCGCGCAACATACCGGATCCTCTGGTGATGGACATAAATTCAAAAAGATCAAACGCTCAATACCAAACAATGGTGCTGTAAAAGGAGAAGCAGCAGAACAAGAACTTTGCATTTTTAAAGATAGATAAAAAAGAAAACAAAAAAAGAAAGTACACTGAAACAAAAAGAGAAACAGCGGAATAGGGCACATGGAAAACAAAATAACTATTCGCGAAGACATACCATAAACTTTACTTGTCCAATGCAATTAACTGAAGATACTAAAACAAAGAGACACTAATTAAACACGAGACCAAGAAGATGGAGTAGAAACTTTTGTTTCAAGCAAAACATCAGTCCCTTTGTGGCGCACTCTGGAAGATACGATTTCACCTTTTGATTTCATTTATTTCGCCACCCCAAGCAATTCTCTTCTTCAAAAATTCAATACGGGTGGCAGATCCGTACACATAACAATACCTCTAGATTTCAGCTTACCAACTTTCGACATAATCAACTGCAGATCTCTCTCACAGCCGTTGACGCGAATCAGTAACATTTGACGACCGAGGAATGATGCGATAGCATTTCATCAGATTGATAGGTTCTGTGACTTCAAGTTTGTTTCTAATAAAGTTTGAAACTGAAACTTCAATCTTTTCGTAAACTTTTTCTTCGGGAAGCCCATGAATGAGAAGATTATGCTTTCTTTCTATTACTTCAAAGGCTAGCAGTCGCTTTTCCAACGAATCTGATTGGGTCTTTTGGTCATCTAAGGCTAACTCAAGCTCAGAAATTTTATGGTCTCTCAACACAGCCTCATCCTTTAGAATTATAATTTCTGCCGGAATTGAATTTGTCCAACAAAATTAGGATTTTGTTCAACTTCTCATTGATCGGCTTCTTGAATTTCTCAAAGGACGACTGGGAGACTACTGACATTGTAAAATTTCAGCTATAATCCACGAAGAATGAACAGTGTTAATCTTCCATTATTCTCCTCCGTACATAAAATAACATGCACTTTTCTTCAATGTGGGCAGGCCCACGATAGAAGTGGCAATCACCGTTGGAATGGTGGCCCAGTGGAACGGGAATTGCAGGACACGGTACACCTTTATAATTATAATCCAATGGCACTGAATTAAAGCCAAAGTTTGTTCAAATAACTCGTAAAAAATTGACAATTTTCACAAATGGAAATAAATATTGTGTGGTCACCAGTTTTGACGCTTGCACCGGGGGAACTGCCCCCGTCGGTTCAAAGATAAGGGAGGGCATGGAATTAAATCGGAAAGTAAGACTTTTCTATCCCGAGATTATACTGACGATTTCAGTGTCCTAAACGATAATGATATCAGAAGCAATAGTTTTTTTGGAGTTTTAACAGCTCAGGTGCAAGAAGGGGTCCTAAGATCATTTACAAGAAGACAATCCTGGGAACAAATGAAGATGAGGAGTAACAAATATTATTTTGGGTAACGAGAAGAATTAGCTTTGCTTACCAGGATAGTATTATCGGTAAAGATGGTGGAATAAATGAAAATGTTAAAAGTAGAATAGTCAAGGCCCAGTGTATTTTTTTCGCAAGAAAGCTTAAGAATAGAGAGATAAGCCTACTAACCAAGATTAGAATATTGAAAACTACAGTGAGTATGGTTCTGAAACGTGAACGCTTCGAAAGAAGGAGGAGGTTTCTCAGATGTTTTACAGATAAAATGAAAACGAATTCTTTTGAGTACCCGTCTGAATGACCGTGCTCTGAAAAGAAAGCTGTATACAAAATAGGGTTTTATTGCGCTTTTTAGGGCTATAATGAAATAAATTTGAAGTGGTTAGGACACGTTCTTCTCATGATCGATGACAGATTGCAAAAGATCGTCCTTGTCAGCCGACCTTTCATGGCCTAACTAAAAGCAGCTTGTCCCTGAATGGGGTCTGCAGTAGTCGCAAGATATGATTTAGAGGAAATTAGGACTCCTTGGGAGTGTGTAAAGACGGAGGCTTTACATAGACTGGGAAGGAAGAAAAGCGTGTGAACTGTATTTGCCTCACGTGGCTTTTTGCTATAGCGAGTTGCTAGTAGTAGTAGTAGTAGTAATTGAGTCCCTGTTCCTATCTGTAACTTGGACAAATCCAGAATGACTACTCCTTCTTAAATTTCTTATGCCAACATAATATCATTACAAATTCACATACAAGCTACAAATTTACCTCATTCACTCTTGCGAATTTCTTACAAAGGGCTTTAATTATGGTTTCCTTAAATCATTAAATAGTTTCCCTTTTCAAGATCATATATGTAATCTTCAGTATTTTGTCTTTATACAAATTCTTAAAACGTTCTCTCAGTTTTATCTTTAACACTTTCCATATCACTAACTGAGGTCCCATTCCTATCTTTCACTGGAATAAGTACAGAGCAACTACTCCTTCTTAGTTTCTTATGAAGGGCTTTAACTAAGTGTCATACAATCCTTACATATTTCTTTTTCTCAGAGATCACATTAGTAATGTTGAGTCATTTATCTTTAACGTCACAACCCCCATATTTCACTCCATATTTCAAACTTAAAACCAACAAATGATTTATCTGAGGCCTTTCTCTTTTCAATCTTCTTAGTACTCTGTGTAGCTTCTGCTCACAAACAGATATTCTATCACTTTGAAATTGTTGAAAATTCTCCACTCTTTTCTTTATCATTTTCTAAAACTTCATCATGGTTTCATAGTTCTCTAAATGTTTTGTCACCTCTCTTTAACACTTCCTCTGTCATTAACTGAGGGTTTTTACTGTTTAAGTGTCATGTGTCCAGAATGACTAATTTCTGTCACTTTCCGGAATGTCAATATAATATCATATTAATATGTCATATTTGTATTTCTATTGGACTGAGTCACTCCTTACTTACAGTTTTTACCACGAAATGTTTGATTTCAAATTTCATCAGTCAAAATGTCAATAACGTTGTTGTCTTTCAACATCGTAACACTCCCTGTCGTAACATTTTATGTCACAACTTTCTTATTATTTTGGTAAATGAAATTGCTATGGCCTGAAGAAGAAGTGATGGGTCCCACCAATGCAAGTAAGGAACTGACAAGTTCTCAAGTTTTCAAAAAGAATTAAAGAGGTTTATAACCGGACAGCATGAATTCCCCGGGATATACTGTTGAATGAGGGTTTTGTGCAAACTTGGAACCGTCGTGGTCACTACATCACTTGACTCGCCTGGCGAGGCACTCTTATCAGCAATAGTCGACGCACTGCGAGAACAACCTCAAGCCTATTACCTCTAGCTTATTATATATACATTTCCTGCAAATGTTATAATACCATTGGGAGGGGGCAATAATAAATACCATAGCTAAGAAGGGGCTACTAAGCCCCCCCAAAAAAAAACACCGAAGAAAACAAGACTTAGATGAATTATCCTTTAATCAAAATCTAGTGCGGTTCCGTGTCGTTTACAAAGCCCCTCCTCAAGGTTACCCTGCGGTATTATTTGTACTCACTGTCTTGATTTAAAAAAAAAAAAAAAAAAAAAAACTTGTGAAATATCCACACCGATTCCACATTGAGGCCACGCAGGTATTTCGTCCAATCCTGGAATAGTGACAAAGGAAGGAGCTTATCACCAAGTAGTAACCCAAGACTATCTTACAACACCGGGACACTTCAAGTCTATCATAACTCATCTTCGTCAGGGTATTTGTAAAGATTGTTTTAAAGGTATTACCTTAAATATACGGGTATACTATCATGTATTCTGTTTTATTTATTGGTTTCCAAAGGGTCTCAAAAATTGGCAGACTTTGACCCTGAGCTTAGATCGAGTACCAACGACCCGATTTTCTGCGAAAAATACTGATAGCTTTCGTTCAAATTCAAAAGTAACAACAGCTTAATAGTCATAAAAATTTACCCTACCTTGTTTTTAATTTTTCTTCTTATCTTTTTCAAATTCTTCTCGTCGACTTCATTCAAGGGGTAGTGAGACGGTATTGGTATGTGTTCTTGACCATAAAGGTTCTTTTCTTCATCAGTCAAGAGCAAGCGCTTTCCAGAAGACTAGAAAAAGGGCTAATATATATATATATATATATATATATATATATATATATATATATATATATATATATATATATATATATATATATATATATATATATATATATATATATATATATATATATATATATATATATATGGTGAATGTTCGCAAATTGGTTAATGTCGACATTCACCGGTGAATGTCTGAAATGCATTTTTTCTCCTTGGATTTAGTCAATGTTGTCAGTCAATTTTTCAATTTAATGTAATGTTTGATGATTACAAATTAGGTTGGATTTAGTTTGCTTAGACCTGGTTAGGTTGGCTTATGTTAATTTTAGTTAGGTTTTTAACCCTAACTAAAACTAGTTTCCTTCTCAGTAGCTCCAATTGTAGGGGCCTAATACCCTTTTATAATGAATTTTTTTAAAGATAGTTTTAATTGTACTGCAGTATGTAGGCTGCTTTATTCGTTAAAAATATTTCTTTTCATCTGTTTGTAAAATAGAAAATATATACGTATTCAAATTTATCACCTTAAGATTTGGGGGAAACTCAAATTTATAAAAAAAAGATCTGTAGAAATTTTTCGCAAGGCTTATGGGTCGAACTTATTAGTGGTAATTTCTCTCCTTTCTTAGTTTGAAGAGATCCTTGATTTAATCATTCATTTTAATATATGTTTGTTTTAGTTTTCACCAGTCATTGATAGTAATTTGAGCATTAAGTTTGAATTATAACTTATCTGCTTATAACTAAACATATCGGTTTAGGTTCAAATATCCCTCTTTCATCTTCCATAAAAAGTTTCTTTTTTATTTTTTCTAAATTTAATGTCTTAATTGTACCGTATAGCGTACCAATTTCATTGAACATATTTGTTGTTTTTAAAATAGGAAATATCTAGGTCTTCAAAAATATCAACCCAAGAATCTCGCGGAAGAATAGAAGAGAGACTCGTGTTCATAAAAAAAGAAACAAGGAAAAAGAGGACTGTAGACATGTTGCTTCATTATGTAATTAAATTTTTAAAAAACTAGTTTTTTTTAACTGAAAGTAAGGATCGACATTAAAACTTCAAACGAACAGAAATTACTCCGTGTATGAAAGGGGCTGTTCCCTTCTCAACGCCCCACTCTTTAAAAAAAATTTAAAAAAAGTTTTTTAATTTAATTTCTGAACGTTTTTTGAAATAATACATGTTTGATTTTGTCTCTCCGCACAAAAATTATTAAAATGAAATTTGCATATTAATTCTTTTTTGGCTAAATGGCTTTCTCTTAGTTTTGATCAGACGATTTTGAGAAAAAAGGGGTGGGGGAGGAGGCCTAGTTGCCCTCCAATTTTTTGGTTACATGAAAAGGCAACTAGAACTTTTAATTTTTAACGAACGTTTTTATTAGTAAAAAATATACGTAACTTAAGAACTAACTTACGTAACGAACTTTTATATTCTTATATTTTTATTATGTTTATGAGGGTTTTTGTCCCCTCGTTAATACCTCACTCTTTACACTACAGCTTAAATTTTGTCCCAACTCTTTAAGAATGACCCCTGAATCAGAAAGGCTGCAAAATAAATAGTTGAAATTACTAAAAATACTTTAGCGTAAAGAGCGAGGTATTTAGGAGGAGATGAACCCCTCATATGTGTAACAATATCTGTTCGTTTTAAGTTTTAATGTTGCTCCTTACTTTCATTTGAAAATACTTTCTCATATTTATTTTGTCATTGTTTTTTTTATAATAATACTAAAAAATCCTGCACCCCCTTGATTGAATTTCTCTTCCCCCATGACAATTCCTCCAAGGAAAGATCCTCCCACACAGCCCCCTCCCCTAACCTCCCAAACCGAAATAATCCCCCTGAAGAACGTCGGTACCCTTCCCAATAACCATAACTGCATGTAAACATTGGTCAAAGTTTGTAACTTGCAGCCCCTCCCTCGAGGGCAGTGGGGGAGTAAGTCATCCCAAAGACATAGCTATTATGGTTTTCGACTATGTTGAACAAAATGGGTATCTCAAAATTTTGATCCGTTGATTTTGGGAAAAAATGAGCATGGGAGGAGGCCTAGGTGCCCTCCAGTTTTTGGGGTCACTTAAAAAGGGCACTAGAACTTTTCATTTCCTTTAGAATGGTCCCTCTTGCGACAGTCTTGGACCACTCGGTTGATACGATGACCCCTGGGAAAAAACAACAACAAAAAACAAAAATAAACACGCACCCGTGATCGGTCTTCTGGCAAAAAATACGAAGTTCCACATTTTTGTAGATAGGAGCTTGAAAATTTTACAGTAGGGTTCTCTAACACGCTGAATGTGATGATGTGATTTTCGTTAAGATTCTGTGACTTTTAGGGGGTGTTTCTCCCTATTTTCCAAAATAAGGCAAATTTTCTCAGGCTCTTAACCTTTGATGACAAAGACTAAATTTGATGAAACTTAAATATTTAAGATCAGAATAAAAATCTGATACTTTTAATGTATCTTTTAGTATCATAATTCCGTTTTTTAGAGTTTCGTTTATTATTGAGCCGGGTCGCTCCTTACTACAGTTCGCTGCCACGAACTGTTGGAAACTAAGAATAGATGTGTCATTTATTTCTGTTGAAATTTTTCGAACTTTCAATGTTTTTCGCCTACATTACAAATGATTCTTCTTTTTTTAATATATGTATATACTGAATATGGGATATAGTGAATCTAGATTCGGTTAAGACAGATTTGACTGCTTAATAGACATGTCCGTTAATATTGAAAATTTCTGAACCGGTTTTTTATATTCTCTGGAGGTCGGTAGGTAACTTCTGCTCTTAAAAAATTGTACCAAGATTTATCTGTTAATGCTTTTCTTAATAGAATGAAGCACGAGTAATTGATGGACTGAAAAGCAAGTAGTTAGAAATTCAGAACTTACCAACAAAAATTAAATGATTCAAAGATAGAGAATTCTAAATACTATAAAAGAACGGTTCAAGTAACGAATGATTATTCAATAGCTTGATAAGTATGCGAGCTATTTTCATATTAAGGAGATGCAACTCGAACCTGACTGAATAAATGAGCTTTCAGGATTTCCAGCGTATGCTCCATTGCCAATCTACTTCTGAGCTCAAGCTTAGAAGAGAGCGCCCACTTGATAACAACCGAAAATTTCATAAAAAATAATACAAAACAATCGGAGTTCGGTATATTTCAAAGGGGTTGCTCTCCTTCAGAAATAATTTCCACGAGGTGGCGCATGCCAAGCGTTGCGGAACTGTGCCACGCGTTTTGGGGAGTCTGCCGAGCGCTTTGGGAACTCTGCTGTACGTTGCGGAACTGAGCAGCAGACTTGACGTTTCTAGATGTGCACCAGGTGTTGAGGTGTCATAGCCTTCTCGGATCTTTCCCAGCTTCACGATCTCTAGACCAGCAAAAAGCTCCGAATTTCCATCTCTTAACGTTCCTAAGCAACTTCATAGGGTTTGTTCGAAGTTTTAAAATTTCAGTCCTAACTTTAAGATATTAGGGAAAACTGTATAAATATAAAATACAACCATAAATAAATATAGTAAATATATGTATTGTTATGTAGGATCTTTTTAAACCATAGATTTGTTGCAAGTCAACCTTGTGATACTGTCAGACTCTCAGTAATGTCCTGTAGCAGACCTCTGATAACGTTGACAAAAAAAGAAGAAACAATGAGAGAAGCCGTGCTGCTACCAAGCACAATTAGGATTTTCATACTGTATATATGTTTTTCAGGTTTCTATTCTTTAATGTTTGCTTGCTTTGGATGATGGCGGGTCTCCATTTGTCATACATTACCATGAACGGCTTGAATCGATGCGGTCCCCTTACCTTTAAAGGATTAAATTGGAGATTGTGGGGTAAACGTGATGATAAACACCAGATTTTATCCTGTGTACAAAAATATGGTTTCCTTTTCAAAATAACAAGGAATGACATGGGTATAGGAATTAAGAAGACACTAAATAGATGTATGAATACACGGAAACGGCAAATATTCCCATTTTAATTTGTGTAAGGATAGAGCTCCATGTAAAGCTTGTGGTTCTCCCCCCTGAAAATATTTTATAGTGGTCTTCAAGTGGTCTTCAAGGTTTCTTGAAACTACTTTTCAAAAAAATTTCTTTTTGCTAGAAAAGGTTTTTTATGAATTTTTTTACTTGATATGCGTTTTAGGCATTTTAGGAGGACATTCCTGATTTTCTTATGATGGACCCTAGACAGTCTAATAGACAAGTTTAAGCTTACTCCCAAAATAGAATAATTTGAAAAGTGGTAAACGCTCTTTGAACCTTTCGATACCTTCTAGCTGGATTAATTTAAAAAACAAAAAATTCCTGAGGGAAGTAATGAGCGAAGTTGAAACTTGTCACGAACAAAAATTATTACTTCAAAGCCTATCTAACATATATTGATAAAACGAGGGGCATTCAAAAAATACGTAAAATTTTGTCAACAAGGTATTGGCAACCGTTTTCCAGGACTGTGAAGGAGTTGTACTTGTGGACTTATTAGAAGGTTGAGGGAATCTCTAGATTCCCCTTGTATAAATAGTCTAAACGGATGGAAGCATCACCTGGAGAAGCTATTTGACATCGAAGGAGGATATATTGACACTCAAACGAATCTGTTCAGCGATTAAATTTAAAAAAAAACTAAGTTTTTTTTTTAACTGCAAGTAAGGATCGAATCGTAATCAAAAAGTTCGTGGTAACGAACTGTAGTAAGAAGCGATAATACTATTGCTATGTATAGCTAGCTCTATAGGCTACGCAATACAAATATTTTTATTCTGTCTATAAAATAATGAAAATGGGTAAATAATTTGAATAAGTAAATATAACAATAAGTAATCTTTCTTTTAATATACAACTTTGAGTGATTACAGAACCACATTACCGAACTTCTCGAGCCCCTAAGTGGCAAGGTATTGGGATCAAGGACGCAGTTTCCTATGGGTAAGAGGGGACAACATCCCCTCCCAAACCTCATTTCCCCCCTTGACGCCAGTTTGCCCTCCTTCCAATGAAATTTAGTTTCTCATAAAATATTGTCAAACTAACATAAGCCTACATAATTCATGCATTCACAGAAACGGGTCAGTTTTCTTTAGTACATCTTCACCTTTTTTATTATTATACAGCTTATTTTTCAGTTTTCTCTGTCATTTTCACTTGCTTTGGGAAAATTGGCTCTAGCTTTGCTCCCCCCCCCCAGGATTTTGACGAAATTACGCAACTGGTTGGGCCATTCATTTCACGATCTACTAAGAATGCAAACCATGGACTGGATGACCTCTATTCCCTTTTGAATCAAAATGCATGACAAGCCTTAAAGACAATCGCATCACATTTATAAAAGTGGTGAATTATCCGAAAGATAGTTATACAGAAGGAACAAAACCGTAATTGAAAACAAAAAACCCAAGCAGGAACTGAACGTTCAAGACTGATTTAAAGTCCGACGCTCTACTAACAGAACCACGGGTTTTATAATCAAATTTCATATATTGGTGTTTTTAGGACCATAATTGTGTAGCTTATTAAGGGGGCCTGGACGACAAAAATACGGGAAGTGTTCTTGCAAACCACCCGTTAAGGATTTTGGACCATAATTATTACAATGATACCGTTTTATGCCTCCAAGCTTTTTAACTTAAAAAGTGACACCAAAGGTGTTGCTTTTAGTGCTATATCGCACTTACAGGTGAAAAATTACGTAGATCTGAGCAATAGCTTTCAAATGAGCCATTAAACATCGCTATAAAAAGTTCTGGCAGCCCACTAGCTTTTCCACTAGAGACATGGCACCAAAGATGGCTCTTTTAACATCATTTTTTACTTGCAGATAGCGGAATGTTTAAGAAGAGCGTAGATATGAGCAATATCTTTAATATGAGCTATTAAAAATCTATCTACGATGTTTCTGTAGCCCAATAGCCTCACCTCTTGAGAAATTGCACAAAAGTGCTATTTTTAGTGCAATTATGGCACTTGAAGATGGTGGAATCCATAAAAATCACGTTCAAAGCTTTTGCTTTTGTATGAGCCATTAAGTATCTCTCTATGACGTTCTTGCAAACCGAAGCCCTGAAAGAAACAAGAAAAAAAACCGAATATAGGTCAGTGCTACCCATGCATAAAATGATTTTCCTTGTTGTTCAAGGTGAGGAACCGTAATTTCCCTGTACACGGTTTTCGACTATGCTGATTTCAATGTTTGACTTTTAATTTTGATTAGACACCATTTTTGAGGGGTTTCAGGCTCCTATTCGAAATCATCGTAAATTTCTTTTCGCAACAAACTTTTACTTTTAAGACGATCCGAAATAGTAGATAGCCTACCATTCCTCTATCACTGTTAAATGACAATTTTCTTTCACAAGGCAGTTCTTTTTCTAAACGTGTTTTTAACTTTTGCCTACTATGGGCTGTGGTTCACTCTGTATTAGGCTGGAATTCTTCAAGGCTTACCTTTACTGTAGTATTTTCTTTTACTTTCAAAGGATATGGATCTTTCAGAGGTATTATAACTTTTGAAGATTTTGGACGAATTGGAGGCTTTCCAACACACATTGCACTCTTTTGTGCATTTATCACAACATCATGGGTATTTGGCAAGGAATGAAAGATTGAGTAAAAGCTGGAATCACTGTCACACGATGACTGCGAAGTTACGACATCTTCATGGACTAAAAGAAAGAAAAACAGAAAAATGTTTTGTAACAGAGTTCAAAAGCAAAACTTGATTTAAGGATTTTAGCCTTACCCCCTTTTCTGCTAAAGTGTGACTTTTGTCCCCAATACTTCAAGGACGATAGCTCAATCACAACGGCAGTCGAATGGAACTGAAATTATTTTTGGAATTACCAAGAATGGAAGAGGTTATCGACGAACATAAAAATAAAATTTGTAGCTCAATTATTTTAATAGGAATCAGTAATTAAGATACCAGCAATTACTCAGTAACTATATTTATTTTAGCCATAACTGCTCTTTCACAAAGCGCTACGAAACTTTAGCGTAAAGAAAAATGGGCGAAGAAGGAGTTACCTCCTCATATACAGAATATTTTTTATTAATTTTAAATTTTGGTGTCATTTTTTACTATAATTTAAAAGAAAATCATCTGTAGTAAAAAGGAAAAAGAAATGAAACTATCCAAAATAAAAATCTCAACTATTCGCATTTTAGAGTAAAAGGTTGTAGAAAAGGGGAAATGCCCATGGTTTTGTCTTTTTTTATCGCGGAGAATCGTGTCAGGCCAGAGGTCCTAGACATTTGGGAGAGGGCTCTTTCAACGTATATTTAAAGCTCTAGTGCCCTGTCAGAGCAACAAAGGAGACTGATCACAGGAAAATATCAATCTTTGCCACTTTGTCCAAAAACTACAACAATTTTGGCCTGAAGCCTGTTCAGGCCAAAGTTCTTTTGTTGAAAGTGTTACGGAGCAAAAATTACGAGATACCTAATCGGTATCGAATAATCAAAGAATATCTATATACCCTCTCAGTATCACTAGACATTCCGGCAGGTGGTGGATCATCCTAAGAAATTATACAGTTAAAAAAATTAAAAAACAACTAACCGTTGATATTGACAGTAGGAGTAGGCTTAAGGGTTCCGGGCCCTTTTCTCTATGGAGTAAGTGTCATTCTTTTTTCTTTTCAGACATCGAATCCTATCCAGCAGTCCCAAATTCTTTTTGGTAGGCCAGTCTTTTTTTAATGGTGGAGACCTTCGATTAACCTAGTGCATAACTGTGTTGGCCTGAAGCGGTCTTGTCATAAATCTGGTTACATAAATAAGATGAATACATTATTTTAGAAACGTCTGTATTAGTGAACTAAACGTACCTGGCTTGCTTTTTGATGCAACTACTAGGTTTTTGGAAACGTCACCACTGAACTGCGGCTCATTTAGAAAAGAAGTTAAATCTCCATCACCTCCACTTATTGCTGCCATATTCTCATCCATCTACAAAAAATGTGTCTATTGGCTGTTAAACAGTTTGTAATAACAAAAAGTGTAGGAGTGACTCAAGCTAATAGTAACCGGAACTTTAAAAAAGGATTTATGACAACAGTATAGACATCCAAATAATCGGCTTTTTTATATCAATTCTGTTTATTTAAAATTCATTAAGTTTACAGTTACTCATGGGAAGCTAAGAGCATGAGAGTGTTTCTCTGATTTTTGAAAAAGGGGTAAAACACCCCCAAAGGGAGAAAAACGATCTTGATAATATTACAACTCTAATTCCAGCAAATTAGAATACCCTTTTGTATGGTTTCCAGCCCTTATCTACAAAAAATATGATTTTTTTTCTTATAAGAATGATCACATATAAGATTTTAATTTTTTTTTTCTAAATATTATTCTATCGGACCAATGGTAAAAGATCATCGGGAGAGGGGTGAGTGTTTTTCGTTTTGCTATTCTTACTCATTTCTTAATGTGTTTCATGGAAACACTACCCTCTATATCCTGCTGGCCTTCCTGAGGAACATTGCCAAAAAAAAAAATTATTAGAGTGTCTAACCTGAAAACTGCTGGATGCGATGTTTATACGATTTTTGATACTTTAAACTCTTTCGCATAAAAATTTGAAGGGGTACACATATTCAGGATAACTATCGTTCTCAAAAACGAATATAATCTGAAACTAAAAATACGGGTTAAAAGAGGAAGTAGTAACCTCCCTTTCATATTAGAGAGCGTTGGTTCAAACAGCTCGTAGTAACAAACTGTAATTAAAGAGCGGCCCTTGTCAACAAAAACTGAAACCTCAAAAGGCCAAGTTCTCTTACAATATATTCAACAACAAAATCTCTTAATAATGGTGATTCTGAATTTGGAGAATGTGTTAATTTTTAAGCTGTTCATCTTTGCTAGTAGCGGATGAAAATTAGTAAAATATTAGAAATAGGAATAGAACTTCTGAAGAATAGGTGTGAGCTTGATGAAAATTATGCAAGGAAATTAATATGCATGAAAACCCTTAAGGCCCCTATCTAAAAAAGCGACCTTTTTTCTCTAAAACGATTTTCACATAAGTGACTATCCATTGGCCATAGGCATAGATTATTAAAAAGTCTTCATTCGAACGAACATTTAAAGATCTTGTGTCCTTTTTAGGCAACAAAAAAAATCAGGCCACCAGAAATTTCCAAATTTTAACATTTTTGCCCGAACAGAGCCAAAAAGCTATAAGGTAAAAGTTCTAAAAAACTATTGACAGGTTGTTTATTTAGCTTACCTGTCTCAGAAGCCATATTAGCATGCAGTAACCTACTACGTGTAGTTCCTAAACATAAAAAAAAAACAATTTTCTCCAACTGATAGCAAGGAGCACCTAAAAGGTTAAACGAACAAAAGTTATTCCGTATATGAAGGGAATTCCCCTTCCCTTGCCTTTGTTCGTTACTCTAAAGTCTTAAAGTTCTTCAAAAACACTTCTCATTCAAATTCAACGGCCCTTGTGTTTGCGGAGTCTTTCGTAAAAATTTGGACCAAAAGCCAAATTCTAGCGTAAAGAGCGAGGGCTAAGGACGGGACAATGCCGTCAATAATTTCTGTTCGTCTTAATTTTAATCCTGCTCCTTACTTTCAGTCAAAAATCCTGTTCGTTTTTAAATTGAATTTCTAACAGTTTTTCAAACTAAGCCTAGGGATCTCCTTCCCCCCTTTCAGAACATACATGGGAAAATTCCAAATCTCCATAGAAACTTTATCCCCACGTACGACTCTCCCTGTGGCAACCCCCACCCTCCCATAAAATACCCCACTGAAAGTTCTCGTATATTTCCCAATAACAAATATTTTATGTATTTGTTATTGCATAACTTAGCAAGTTGCAAGTTGCCTAATTTACAGCCCTTTCCCTTGGGGCTGTGGGGTGTCATATCATCCCCATAGGTATAGTTATTAAACCTTTTAACTATGGTAGGTCA
Source organism: Artemia franciscana (assembly GCF_032884065.1). Classification (NCBI taxonomy): domain Eukaryota; kingdom Metazoa; phylum Arthropoda; class Branchiopoda; order Anostraca; family Artemiidae; genus Artemia; species Artemia franciscana. Next base: position 32,965,784 of record NC_088865.1, read on the forward strand.
AATGGCTATATCAAAATTTTTATCACATGTCTTTGGGGAAAAAAGGGGCGTGGGACGGCTAGTTGCTTTCTAATCTTTTTGGTCACTTTAAAAGAGAACTAGAACTATTAATTTCCGTTCAAATGATCCCTCTTCTGATCTTCTAGGTCAGTGGTTTGACACAATTATCCTAGGGGAAAAAAAACCAACAACAACAAGTAAACGCGCATCAGTGATCTTCCTTTTGCCAAAAAACTACAAAATGACACATGCTTGCAGATAGAAGCTTGAAACATCAACAGGAGAGTTCTCTGATATGTTGAATCTGATAGTGTGATTTTCACCTATATCGCTTGACTTTTTGAGGTGTTTGCCCCCTTACCAAAAATAAAACAAATTGTCTTAGAGTTTTCGGTTACTATTTGGCCGAGTCGGTCCTTACTAATGAGTTGAAAATATAATTAGATGACTTTGGATTCAGACTCTGATCTCCTTTGGATTCGTTTCCAGATTTTTTTTTGGGGGGGGAGGAGAGGGGTGGGGGTGTAGAATAATAAAAAAATAATAATTTTTCAATAGTATTAATAATGATTGCTCATGAATTCGGGAAAACTTTGGACTTTGGAAGGGGAGCCAGTCTTTTAAGTTCACTGAGTAGGTCTTTGCATATGAATGACTGTAGGATTAAGCATACAATACGAATGCTTCGGGGATGAAAGCTCTCCTCTTATAGTGGATACGATAGATTATTTTAGACAATTAGACTTACTCATACAAAAAGCAGGTTCATGAGATGTTCATCGAAACATTGTTATGCAAAATTCTAACGGATTTTAGGGGATGTTACCCTCTTCGCTAATTAAGAATAAATAACAATCTAGTTTTTCATATGAAAATTAAAATGACATTAAAATTTAAAACGAAAAGGAATTGTGCCCTATGTGAAGGATGGGCTACTACTTACTTAACTCTTCTCTCTTTATGCTATTAAATAAAAAAAAAACAAGCTTTTTTAACTGAAAGTAAGGAGCGACATTAAAACTTAAAACGCACAGAAATTACTTCGTATATGAAAGAGGCTGCTTCCTCATCAACGCCCCGCTCTTTACGCTAAAGCTTGACTCTTTCTCTCAATTCTTCTTTTTAAAACAGTAGAAAACTTTAGCGTAAAGAGCGGGGCGTTGATGAGGAAGCAGCCTCTTTCATATACGAGGTAATTTCTGTGCGTTTTAAGTTTTAATGTCGCTCCTTACTTTCAGTTAAAAAAGCTTGTTTTTTTATTTAATTTCTGAACGATTTTGAATCGATGCATGTTTTGATTTTGGCTCTCCGCAGAGGAATAATCAAAACGAAATTTGCATTTTTTTTTTTTTTTTTTGGCTCAATGGCTTTCTCATAATCTTGATCGAATGATTTTGAGAAAAAAAGAGCGGGGGACGAAGCCTAGATGCCCCCCGATTTTTTGGTTAATTAAAAAGGCAACTAGAATTTGTAATTTTTTACGAATCTTTTTATTGGTAAAAGATTTACGTAGCTTATAAATTAGCTTACGTAAAGAACTTTTGTATTCTCATGTTTTTATTACATATATGAGGGGATTCGCCCCATCGTCAGTACCTCGCTCTTTACACTAAAGCTTAAATTTTATCCCAATTCATTAAGAATGACCCCCTGAATCACAAAAGCCGTAGAATAAGTAGTTGAAATTACTGAAAATACTTTAGCGTAAAGAGCGAGGTATTAGAAGGAGGTGAGCCCCTCATATGGGTAATAATTTCTGTTTGTTTTAAGTTTTATTGCTGTTCCTTACTTCCAGCTGAAAAAGCTTTTTCACTTTTATTTTTTAATTGTTTTTTTTTTTAAATAATGCTAGTAAATCCTGCTCTCCCTTCATGGAAATTTTCTTCTCCCATTACAAATTCTCGAAGGAAAGTTCCCCCAGCATACCCCCCTCTTCTCAACCCCTCCCCCAAACCAAAAAAATCCTCCTGAAAACGCCTGTATACTTCCCAATAACCATTACTATATGTAAGCACAGGTCAAAGTTTGTAACTTGTTGCCCCTCCCACGGGGACTGTGGTGGAGTAAGTCGTCCCCAAAGACATAGTTATAAGGTTTTTCGACTACTTTGAATAAAATGGCTATCTCAGAATTTTGATCCGTTGACTTTGGGAAAATAATTAGCGTAGGAGGGGGCCTAGGTGCCCTCCAATTTTTTTGGTCATTTAAAAAGGGCACTAGAACTTTTCATTTCCGTTAGAATGAGCCCTCTTGCAACATTCTAGGACAACTGGGTCGATACGATCACCCCTGAGGAAAAAAAAAAAACAAAACAAAAAAACAAATAAATACGCATCCGTGATCTGCCTTCTGGCAAAAAATGCAAAATTCCACATTTTTGTAGATAGGAGCTCGAAACTTCTACAGTAGGGTTCTTTGATACGCTGAATCTGATGGTGTGATTTTCGTTAAGATTCTATGACTTTTAGGGGGCGTTTCCCCCTATTTTCTAAAATAATGCAAATTTTCTCAGGCTTTCAACTTTTGATGGGTAAGACTAAACGTGATGAAACTTATATATTTAAAACCATCATTAAAATGCAATTCTTTTGATGTAGCTATTGGTATCAAAATTCCAATTTTTAGAGTTTTGGTTACTATTGAGCCGGGTCGCTCCTTATTACAGTTCGTTACCACGAACTGTTTGAAAGTTTGACTTTTTGTCCCAAACGGCTTAAGAACGTCTGCTCAAGCTCAAGAGCGATTGGAATGGTATAAAAAGCTCACAATAATGGTTGCAGCGGTAGCTACAACCTAGTAAAAAGCTAACCACAGCCCATGGTAACCAAAAGTGTAAAAAACGCGTTTAGATAAAAACCACCTGGTGAAAAACATTGCCATTACACACTGATTCACGAATGGTAACTATTATGTCGGTCCGTCTTAAAAATTAAAGTTTATTCCAAAAAGAAATTTATGGTTATTTCAAAAAAGCCTAAAACACCTTGAAATGACGTAAGACCAAATGAAAATTGTACCATTGGAATCAGCATGGTCGAAAGCCTTTCATAGGCAAATTTAAGTTCCCCTCCTTGAACAACAAGGAAAATCACTTTTTATGGCCCTTGGTATTAACCAAGTGACATATAGCTATCGCAAATTCTGTCGGTCGGTCTGTCTGTCGGTCTGTCCCAGTTCTGCTACTTTAGGCACTTCCAGGTAAGCTAGGATGATGAAATTTGGCAGGTGTATCAGGGACCAGATCAGATTAAATTAGAAATAATTGTTTTCCTGATTTTATCATCTGGGGGGAGTAGGGCCGGTTAATTCGGAAAAAATAGATAAATGAAGTATTTTTAACTTACGAACGGATGATGGGGTTTTAATGACATTTGATGTTTGGAAGGATATTGTGTCTCAGAGCTCTTATTCTAAATCCTGACCAGATGCAGTGACGTTGGGGGGAGTTGGAGGGGGCGAACCTAAAATCTTGGATAACACTTAGAGTGGAGGAATCGGGATGAAACTTGGTGGTAAAAATCAGCAGAAGTCCTAGATACGTGATTGACCTAACCCGTATGAATCTGCTCTGTTTGGAGGAAGTTTTTTTGGAGGTAGGGTTAATTCGGAAAAATTAGAAAAAATGAGGTATTTTTAACTTACGAAGGAATGATCGGATCTCAATGAAATTTCATATTTAGAGATCTCTTATTTTAAATAACCATAACTGAGATCTCTTATTTTAAATAACTGACAAATGAAATATATGAATTATCGGCATGGTTTATTTGCTAAACTGTATAACGATCTAAGAAATTAGCGTGAAGAATGAAAAAAGTGATAGAAAGTGTAAAGAATGAAAGAGTGGAAATAGTAAAGAATGATTGACAGGGTGCCAGCTTCTTTCCCTATATAAAAACTTCTACTAATAATGTCTTAAGTATATTTCTTTAAAAGGAAATTTTAATGAAGCTAATACAACAAAATAAGCATTTTAAGGCCAATATTCGCAAAGTTTTTCATAGTTAATCGTATTTTTTTACATACCTGTTAGAGATACCTTGCGAGGATCCTTAGGAAAACTGCCTACCTTCATATCACTCTCAACAATAGGTGAAAGCTTTAGTGATTGAATAACTAAAAAAGAATAGGCCTGTAGATGAAAAACTAAAAAGAAGTAATCAACCAATGAATTAAATTTTAAGTTAGCTTGCTTGAAAGTTAAATGAAATTTTCATAGACCAATTTTTTTTTTCAGAACTCTTATCAGGAATATGACTGTCTTCTCACCGATTGAAGTCCAGGATAATTGTTGAGCTCATACAGCTCATTCCCTTTGTTGAACTGATTATAATTAATTGTCATTTCCTTATCAATATTAAAGGTCATATCCTAGAGGTATACTGTCTAAAAGAATGTTACAAATAACGCTATGTAGTACAAGAGTCTTTAGATCCCTTAAAGTCACTGTGCTCCAGTGTATAGTCTCTCCACGTGTATGACCTTCCTGACCCTTCCTGTTTAATAGCTACTAGGCTAACCTGTTATTTCTAAAAGCGGTCAGACCAGACAGACCCAGTTTGTTGTAATTTTTTTTTAAATTTAGATGTTAAGGATGCTGAAATTTCATGAGTCGAATATAAATTATAAACTTAAAAAGTGATTATATTACGGTAGTTGCGTAGGCGTCCGCAGTCTTTCGCTTAACCAAGAAGAAAGGTCTAAAATCCGGTTTTCCCATCAAGTGCTATATTTTTTCCTAAATATTACAAATACCAAAGAGAGTGGCGTGACTACGGTTCATTATCTCCTCCCCCTTCACAATCTCAGTGTTTTACAGATCCTCCTATATAATTTCTCATACTTTCCTCATAATTCACGTGATTGTGTTTAATCTTTTTTGTGTGAGCTTTGTCCCCCGCAAGATGGTACTCCTTGCCATACATGCTTGTCCTAAATATTAAAAGATACCTTCTCCTTAGTAGGGTCAATTAGTGATCATACCAAACATATCATATCAAAAAATGTTTTGTCAAGAAGCTTGACTTTTGAGTATCCCCAAGCGAGAAAAGAGACATAACTTATTTAAATAAAAGCTGAAAGCATGTAAATATCTTGAAAATAAAATATTTATAGGTTTGAGAGACATTAAGAGAATCTTGCGTTTGATTTTACTCTGTTATATAAAACAAATATTTCTGTAATTGTACAATGGTATTTCTAGACAAAAATATTAATACTCCATAAAACTTTTGGGACTTGTATGTGATTTATTACAACGAAAAGCCTCGTCGTTTTTAACTGAATAGTTTTAACCAACTTTTTTTTATCGATTTCTTTTGCATATTTTTTCCCCGAATTGGGAAAAATTTGGAAACAAAAAAGGTGACATCTTTTTTTGTAGGTCGAGTAGACAAGACATACAGCTTTTTCTCAAACATTGATTTCGCAATTGTGATTTCCATCTCAGAGTGAAGAAAAAAAAATAATGAAAAAAAATATGATTAGCCTATATCAAATTGTTAATCAGCAATGCTATTTTAAAGGTGCTACGCTTGAGACTTAATTTAAAGCGGATATAATAAATGTATAAATAACGACAGGAGTCGTGATTATATGTGTGTTTGATTATTCTGGGTGGTGGTGGAAAATATGGTACTCTGTTTTTGTCATTTTTAGTTTACTAACTGATTGTTTGGAGGAGTCATGTCAAAGCCCCGCTCAAAAATAGGGTTTTTATTTTACAACAGTTTAGGAGGGGTGGTGGCAAAATGTAACTTTCAAAACCTAGAGAATGGGCAATTTTGACAGTTTTTTAATCTTGTTATGAAAGTACCAAACATTGCGGAATGTTCCAAAAGCCAGAAAATAGAAAAAAGTTAGAGATTATTACTCTCTCCCTCTTTACCTTCGCACTCGCCGCACCTTGTTCAAACCCTGTCTATGCTGATACCTCTGCCGGAGCAACACTCCCATTGCTAAGGATGGTTAAAGGCTGTTTCGCATCCATTCTCTATCCAAGGAATTCACTGCTCCTTGGAATACCTCAACAATAGCTCTTCTGAGCTTACCATCCTGAAAATTGTTTCTTTTTTTCCAGGCTTCAAAATCAAAACTAAATAAGCCTGGAAGTCAATGAACGTCTCGTAACTAACTTTCAAGTGATATCCTCAGGTGGGACTAGTAGCGCAAAGATGGTACAATCTATGGCAAAGAGTTGCCGTAAGTAGTGATGCCTCCATGGTTTTAAGGAGCCAGATAGAGGGTAAACTATTAGAGCTACTGGTCCGTCAAGACGTTATTACGCACACCTGGGCAATACTATAGTGTACATTTTCATGACATTTACACAATAGGATTTGCTTGTTACATCATAGTGAATGTTTTTCAAAAGATACAGGTTCTGTTACGCAAGAGTTTCTTTTTTTAAATCTTCAAGGCCCACTAGTGGGAGACTTTCAAGACGCCAGCCCCTAGTGAGCGATTCCGACGGATTCCTAGAATCCAATTCTAACGGGACACAAGCAAGCAATCCCAATGGATGCCCTAGCATCTAATTTCACCGGGCCTCTAACCTAACCTCCAGGGGGCCCTAGCATCCAATTCAACCGAGGCCCGAGAATCCAATTCCAGTAGGGCCTAACACAATTTAATTCGGCCCCTAATCTAACCGTTGGAGGGTCTAGCAACCACTTCCAATAGGCCCTAGCATCCAATTCCATTGCAGCCCTGTTACAACAGGAGCAAAAAAAATCAGCAGGCAACAAGCTTCATGAACAAAATCGGTTTCACGGAAGAAAAACCAACGTTCAAGTTTCACGAAGAGAAAAATCAACATGCAACAAGTTTCACTAAATAAAATCAGCACTCGACAAATTTCACGAAAAACAATCAGCATGCAACAAGTTCCAAGAACAAAATCAGTTTCACAAGGAGAAAAAACAATGTACATGTTTCTCGAAGAGAAATATCATCTTGCAACAAGCTATAGGAACAAAAATCAGCACTTGACAAGCTCCAAGAACAAAATAAGCACGCAACAAATCCCATGAAGAAAATCACTTTTACGAGGAGCAAAATCAATATACAAGTTTCACGAAGAAAAACAAAATCAATATACAAAAGTTTTCACGAACAAAAATCAGCACGCAATAAATTCCACGAACAAAATTCAACAAGCAACAAATTCCATGAACAAAATCAGTTTCACATGGAGAAAAAAATTCAATATACAAGTTTCATGAAGAAAAAAATTCAGCATCCAAGAAGTCTTATGAACGATATCAGTTTCACTTGGAGAAAGATCAATGTACAAGTCTCACAAAGTGAAAAATCCACATGCGACAAGTTTCACAAACAAAACAAAATTACCACGTAGCAAGTTCTACTAAAACAAAGTCAAAATGCAATATGTTGCATGAACCAAATCAATTCACGAGGATAAAATCGATGTACAAGTTTCACGAAGACAAAAATAAACATACAACAAGTTTCAAGAGCAAAAATCAGCAAGTACTATGAAAAAAATCAGAAAGTAGCAAGTTCTATAAGCAAAATCAGTTCGCGAAGAAATGAATCAGTGTAAAAGTTTCACGAAGAGAAAAATCGACTGCATTAAGTTTCATGAACAAAAATCAGCATGCAACAAGTTTCATGAACAATGTGAGCATACAACATGTTTCATGAACAAAATCAGTTTCACGAGGAAAAAATTAACATACAACAATTTCTTACTAACAAAAATCAGCACACAACAAGATCCATGAACAAAATCCGTTTCAGGAGCAGATAAATCGATGTAGCCTACAAGTTACACGAAGAGAAAATCCATTTTTATGAAGAAAATCAATCTCATAAGGAGAAAAATCAATGTAAAAGCTTCACGGAGAGAAAAAAACATGCAACAACTTTCTAGAACAAAAATGGACGCAACAACTTCCATGAACGAAGTTCATCACACAATATGTTACTTGAACAAAATCAGTTTTCACGAGGAGAAAAATTTATGTATAAACGAAGAAAAAATTCAACATGCAACAAGTATTACGAACAAAAATCAGCACGCAATAAGTTCCACAAACCTAAATCAGCACGCAAAACGTTCCACGAACAAAATCAGTTTCACGAAGAGAAAAATCTATGTACAGTTTTTCACGAAATTAAAAATTAACATGCAACAAGTTCCTAGAACAAAAATTGGCATACAACAAGCTCCATGAACAAGAAAAAGCATGCAGCAAATTCCATGAACAAAATCAAGTTCCCGAGGATGAAATTCAATGTACAAGTTTCACGAAGATAAAAACCACATGCAGTAAGTTTCACGAACAAACCTCAGCGCGCAACAAGTTCCATGAACGAAATCAGTTTCACGTGGGGAAAAATCAGTGTGTAAGTTTCACGAAAAGAAACATCAACATGCAACAAGTCTAAGGCATAAAAACAGCACTTAACAAGCTCCACCAACAGAAATCAGCATGTAATACGTTCCAGGAAGAAAACCAGTTTAACGAGGAGAAAAATCGATGCACAAGTTTAGTAAAAAAATTAACTTGCAGCAAGAGAAAAATCAACATAGAACAAGCGTCATGAACAAAACAAAATTACTGCGCAACAAGTTGCAAGAACAGAAATCACCGTACAACAAATTCCATGAAAAATTAATGGACAATTTTCACGAAGAAGAAAAAACAATATGCAACAAGTTTCAAGAACAAAAATCAGCACACAACCAGTTCCACGAATAAAATCAGCATGCAGCAAGGTCCTTGAACAAAATCAGTCTCATGAGGATAATAATCAATGTACAAGTCTCATGAAGTGAGAAGCAAACATGCAAAAAGTTTCACGAAAAAAAATCCGCTCGTGCACACAGGAACAAAAAACAGCGTGCCACAACTTCCATAAACAAAATCAGTTTCACAAGGAGAAAAACAAATGTATAAGCCTCACGAAGAGAAAAATCAACATGAAACAAATTTCATGGAAAAATATAAATATGCAACAAGTTCCATGAACAAAATCAGTTTCATGACGGCCAAAATCAACACACAACAAGTTTCGCGAACAAAAAGCAGCATGAAACATTTTCCATGAAGAAAATCAGATCAACGATGAGAAAAGTCAATGAACAAGTTTCACGAAGAGAAAAAATTATCAATGTGTTCAATTCGGACCCCTAAACATCCAATTAAGTTCCTACTGCATACCCTCTGATTTCCTTGACTATATTAACAGTGTTAGCAATATCATTATCGTTGTTTATAGTAGTCCATCGACTAGAAAAACAGGAAATTGGCTATACATCTTTCAAACAGGCTATACATCAAATTTTTGATTCTCTTGGCCTACTGCATGTATTATATATGCCTCACAAAAAAAAATTCTTGAGCAAAGTGAAAAATCCATTATCCAAAATCAGAAGCGAGTACAAGATTTATCAGCCAAGAGATGTGGTTTTCGTCCCCTATTATAGTTTATTTTTCGATGTCGTGGACATAGCTAAAGTGAACTTCTCAGCCTTTATACAGAATATGCTCGACTGAACGACTTATCAATATCAATTTCAGTGCCCTAAAAATGAAATAACTTCAAAAAAATTTTGAATTTGCTTATTAATAAAACTTGCATATACAAAAGAGCCTGCTTTTTCTAGATTTCTCTTCCATGTATAGGTAACTATCGGTAGTGATGAGTGGTGGGAGCTCATCAAGATACAGCTTGTATTCATCCTGGTATGCAAAACTAGGGTCACATTTTCTACAATATAATGTAATTTCATTTATATTATGATGCATTTTAAAGTAAATAATACTATTTTAATTCATATTAAAAGTTCATGTGTTTCAATTTGCTTATTTGAAGCAATGTCACACAAGGTATCCTCATATGAAGAATCGATTTCTCTAACAGCCAAAAAAAGTAAACATGTTTATAATCGTAGTAGCCGGTATCTTCACAGCGATGTCCTAAGAACCTGACTGTTTTATTGTTCTAGCAATTGAAGTTTAGACTGGGTTCTTCCTCCCAAAACAATTTAAAATGCAACGATACAAGTCTCTTAAAATCAAAGTGAAATCACGTTTAGGGTTTTTTCCAATTACATCAGGGTAAGTATTTTCCCATTGATCACAATTATCATAGTGACAATTGGAGCATAGGAAAAATCTAGTTTGAGAGTCACAAACAACTTCAAGACAGGAATTACAATCTTTAATTTGCACTGCATATCCTCTCCTCAATTTTCATAGATTGCATAATCTACAATAGTACAATTCTCACGGATGACCAGCTGCCCAATGTATACAAACATAACGGCCATTTATAAAATATTTTTCAATGTTGACTCTCTCACTGCCAAAAAGAAACTGACTTGCAATAGATAAAAGAAATATTTTTTAGGAGGATGAGTAATCGAGTGACGTGACAAAATCGTTCGACTCATTTGTTCTTGCCATATAAAATGGCCGTCTTAAACGAATTTCTAACTAGTGCTTAAAAGAAAATTGACAAAATGTTTATGTTTTGTTTCCATTAATATATCAATAAATTAAGTAAATACACCTGGCCCACGATGCAAAAGTTCAATGAAATAGTCCGAAAAATGGAGAATTATTTCCATTATATCGTTAAGCATTCCTAGAGAGGATATATTCCTATGAAGAGATAACTCTAGAAAATTGTGATGTAGAAAAAAAACATTTTTCTAAAGGTACTAGGTTCCGCATTATTTTTGTAACTCAAATCCAGCCATTTTTATCTTGGCACTCTCAGTACCATTTTTATATTGACCGATTGTAGACTAACAAAGAATGAGATTTCTTCACGCTGTTAAAATATCCAACAAAAAATGTAACAGACTCACTCCTTTTTATAGATTGTTTCAGATCAGTGTCTTCAATATATTTCACTAATATATTTAAGCCGTCTTGTAATCTTTGTATATGCATTATATTAACTTTTGCAGCAAAGCATACCTGTTCTTCCATCTTGAATTCGCATAATGATATTACATATCTTGAAACATCTAATTCCGTTCTAAGGTTAGCTGAAAACTTCTTTTAATTTTTGCTGCTACATAAGGCGCTCTAGGTTTCACTTCACCATTGCTAGGGTTTTCAATATCCGATAGAGTAAAATCATTCATTACTAAGGAATATGCCAGGAATACTATCCATGATTTTAACGCACTGGAATCTATTTCACTTATGATGTGAACGATCCAAAAAATCCAACAAGTCCTGTGTCGTTGACCTTAAAAACCTGTGTTTGTTTGATTATGAAGATCCCAACCGGAACCAAAACATGTCACACAAGATTACGTTGTCTTAATACGTAAAATATTGGGCCAAGATCAATTTTTTACAACCAGAGTTTTCCCGCTTGACTAGCAGCCGCTGAACTCTTGCCGCTGAACTCTCTTATTAGGTAACAACCAGAATAAATCATTACGAAAACATTTGCGTAAGTAAACAAGCAATCCCCATTATATAATGAACTGGTGTACTATACCATTGCATAATCTACAGGTGTACTACAGTATTAAGTAACACCCAAGTGCACGTAATAACGTCTTGAGGTGTTATTAACTCCAATAGTCTACCCTTTATATGTGTCATGGGACGTGTTATGGCGTCACTTTTACTGTGAAATTCTAGAATCGATGTAAGTAGAATTTTTGAGGACGTTTCAGGGGTGTTTTTGCTGTCCAGGAGTTGCTCCATGGGCCTTAATATGGTCAGGAAAATTTTGTAGGGCGTTAATTGCATTGTCTTCTGCGTCTCTTATACACACTAGGGAAAATGTTGGTCTAAGAATACTGTCATGAGGAAACCCCACCCTTTACTAGAAAAACACTTGAGGTAAACCCGTCAAGAAACACACGGAGAGTCTAATTTCTTAGAAAACTTCCAAGAACCTTAACACGACGACTAGGAATTCCGTACGCTTGGCTTTTTTTCAACAGCACCTACGCCAAACTATATCGAGAGTTTTTGTGATATATAAATATAAAACCCCGATATCGTACCATTGGGCCATAGTTTATTTACGCTAAAGCTCTTTACGCTAAAGTGTTTTACTGTTTTAAAGAGCAGAGTTGAGAGAAAGAGTCAAACTTTAGCGTAAAGAGCGGGGCGTTGATATGAAAGCAGGGCGTTGATATGAAAGGGTCGTATATGAAAGCAGCCCCTTTCATACACGAAGTAGTTTTTGTTCGTTTTAAGTTTTAATGTCGCTCCTTACTTTCAGCTAAAAAGACTGTTTTTTTTTATTTAATTAAAATCAGATGCAGGTTAATACAGGTCACAGACTTACCACTGTCAAAGGGTGTGCTTAGAATACATTGTTTTTGTGGCAATTGTTTCTTGGGCAGGACGCAACAAAACTTTGTAAATACCCTCCAACGATACAAAACAGCAATATATTCTTTCCTAGATGGTAATAAAAGACCAGAAAATTTAGCAGTCGTGGAACAACTATTTGATCTTTCACGCCATACTATAATGTTTGGTCAAACAAATTGATAATTTCATTGTATTTTTGCTAAGTTTCAGGTAATTCATGGATATTAAATGTCTGGAAAAAATGTCTTTAAGGGAATCAGAATAAATGGAGATGTGGGAAAATACATAACAAGTCCTATTTACAATGGTCTACACAAGTCAGAACCATATATACTTCAATAATGAAGAAGACAAAAAATTTCGGAGGGTCAACCCAAACATACTTGAGGTAAGTAAATGTCAATAAGCATCTAAATAAAAGTAGAATGACCTTCAAATAAGGACCTTTTTCATTGATGCCACGGAATTTCTGCACCTCGTCATCACTTTTAGATTTTAATGCAATCTCAATTTGAAAGTGCCGGCTGCCTGCTTGTAGAGAACTACCCGTTCAAAGCAAAACACGGCATAAAGCAACAAAAGCTTGCCAGAAGAGGTTAAAATAGTCCTCTCTGGCATAGACTATAAAACACCACTTCAGCTCATATTTTCTTGGTTCTAGCTCCAGGTAAACCAAAGAACCAATCTATTTGGCCCCAGGCAAAGATTTTATGCTACTTTCCAAAATGTAATACCATATTAATCAATCCACCTGGAGATCTACATTCGCTGTAAGAACCAAAGAGGTTAAACCCTTACTACTTCCCTGGAGTAAACTTAAATCGGCAGCAGGTAAATAAAAAAAAAAAAATGGGCAAAACTAAAGTTTTGAACTTGCAACATCATAAGCTTTTCCTTATTTATGCTAAGTATAAAATTATTTTTTTGAAAATTTTCTATTTGCTGGTGACGAGTAAAAAATGAAAAAGTAAACATTTAAGCCAATGCTTTTAATTTGTTTTTGCGAAACCAGATGCGTTGAAGCTAAATTTATTGAATGCTCAATAGGTTAAAACCCTTCTTTTACCATGTAAAAAATTAAGAAAGAAAATCATATTTTGTCTTAATAGTTTCATGACCTGGATATAAAAATTGGAAAAACGAAATTACCGAACGATATTTGAAATATCATATTGGTAAGAAGCTTTTACAAAAGTCACATTTCGGAAAGATGGAATAATCCAGCTTACTATTCAGTTTGTCAATTTGATAATGAGGTTGCCACAAAAAAAGTGAAAATCATGCATTAAAACACTTACCAGTTGTCGTCTTAATAAGTAGACTTAATAAGTAAATAGTAGTAATTGATTTTGTATATATATATATTTGTATAATAGTAGTATATTGATTGTATATATATATATATATATATATATATATATATATATATATATATATATATATATATATATATATATATATATATATAATTACACTACCGATAGTAACGACGTTACATCAAACATTAATCCAATATGAATGGGTTCTGTTTGGTGTTCTTTATCAGATTGTTTAAAATATCCAAAGGTTGCCATGTCAATTTTCAGATGTGGATGCACCTTAAATCACAAAGGATACAGAAGGCTGTCCTTTAATTGAAAACTTTGCAAAAGTTGTCAGCAATTCATAAAACTTGTCTATTGTTTCGTATTCTATGTCTTTGACAATACTAACGAAGATTGCTGAATCCAAAACAAATCTTACACTGAAATTGATTTACCTAGCATAATAGTTGGCGCTACGAACCACCTGGTCTTTAGAAAAATCGTCGGCTGAGAACCACATTTAGTGACTTCTCAGAAAATCAAACTGCTATGGTAGAAGGATCACAGGAGGGTCTTTCGCCACTGACTTAGGATTAATTGGCATGCTTTAATGTAATTCTAGTCTAATGCACCTCAAGGCATGGGATGGCCTAGACTTATTTAATAAATATAAAATTATGCTAGACTCTTGCTAAACGTTGCTTCTTCATATGCAGCACTCTTGCTTCACAGGGTTTCCCAGGAATTCCTTACTAATCATAGAGGCTCATGAGCGTGGGTTGCTGGATCTCTTCCCGAGTAATTTAAGCTGTTATAGATTTCGGAATATAGACATTATTCATATAGACATTAACTTGATTTATCTAGGAATAAAAGTTCCTTAGTATGACAGTATTTGTTAAAATAAGGCTGTAGATAAAGTTTCAAAAGAAGAACAGCGTGGTTTTGGGAAGGGGAGTGGATCATGTTCCTGAATAGTTAAACCTGTTTAATCCTAAGTTTCATAGGTTACGAATAGACATTCGATTCAGCTAGTAGAAAAACCTTATAGAGTACTACTACTACTACTATTACTACTACTACTAATAATAATAATAACTCACTGCAGCACCAAGCCACCTGAGGCCAACACAGCTACGCAAGATCCTCCTCCAACCTAATCTATTCAAGCCTCCCTCTTTACACCTTCCCAGGAAGTTCCCATTTCCTTGTAATCTTCAATTATGCCATCCTCCCGCCCCAGCCGAGGATGACCTGCTTTCCGTGTAGCCCCAGTTGGTTGGCCAAAAAGGACAACCTTCGGCGATCTGTCATCCTTCATCCGCAGAATGTTACCTAGCCATCTCAACCTTTCTTTCATTATAGCCCTAGAAAGTGGGATTGAACCACATTTTTCGTACAACCTACTGTTTGAAATACAGTCAGTCAGCCGGGTGCCCAGAGCAATCCGGAGGCAATTTCTCTGGAAAACATCTAGTAAATTATCGTCCACTTTTCGGAGCGCCCATGCTTCAGAGCCATATTTTACCATTGTCATCACTGTTGCTTCCAATATTCTAATCTTGGTTTGCAGAATTATCTTCCTATTCTTCCAAACCTTTTTTAACTGTGAAAAAACACCCTGAGCCTTAGCTATTCTACTTTTAACATCTTTGCTGCTCCCACCGTCTTTACTTTTTAATACTACCAAGGTAAGTGAAGCTTCCCACCTGATCAGTCTTTTCGTTACCCAACGTCACCTTTTCGTATTCACTATTTCCAAGCCTTAGTGACTTAGTCTTCTTAACATTAATTAAGAAACCTATTCTAGTACCCTAAACTCGCAAGACCTCTAAAAATTTATTCATTTTGCTCACACTTTTATCTAATATGCTTAAATCATCAATATAATCTAAGTCCAGACGATTTTTCCTCCCCATTTGATTCCGTGGTCTCCAATTGCCTTTCCTGTGCTCCTTAAGACGAAACCCATCAAAACAATCCGTATAAAGGGGGATAGAGCACAACCCTGCTTAACTCAAGATTTAATAATAAAAAAAAAACAGTTGCTAACCTCATTTCCTACCTTAACTGCAGCAGTATTATTCTCGTACATCACTTTAATGTATTTGTTCACTTTAATTTGTGCACTTTAATGATTTGTGCACTTTAATGCACAAATCACTTTAATGTATTTGTCTGGTATACCTTTAAGAATAAGACTTTACTAAAGCTCTTCTATCAACAGAATCGAACGCTTGCTCATAATCGATAAAACTGAGCGTCAAAGGTGTTTGACAACGAAGGGACTTCTAAATTATTAACCTAAGAGTGAAAACTTGGTCGACACATTCTCTACCTTTTCTAAAACCGCACTGTCCTTCTCTTAAAACTTTGTCTACAGCATCTTTCAGTCTAAAAACTATCATATAACTAAGTAATTTGCTACCTACAGAGACAAGACTAATGCCTCGATAATTACGACACTCACTCTTGTCACCTTTCTTATGCAGTGGTTTAATTAAGGTTTTTCTAAAATCATTGGGTACTTCCCCTTTTTCAAAAATCATATTCATAATCTTCAGTAGCTTATTTCTAACCTCAGAGCCACAATATTTAAGAAAATCATTTATCAAACTATCAGCACATGGGGCCTTATTGTTTTTTAATCCTTTTAGTACTGTCGCTAAGTCTTCCTCACAAAAAAAATATCTTCCTTCACATCCATGGTATCACAAACTTTTTCATTTTAATTTATATCTTTTCTTGCAATTGTATCTCGGTTTAGCACATTCTTAAAATGTTCCACCCATCTCTCTTTAACTCTTTCCTTATCGCTAATTGTGGCCCAATTCCTATCTTTAACGGGGACTAGTCTGGATTGACTACTCCTTTTCAATCTATTAACATACCAGTATAATATTTTACTATTATGCCTTCTAGCTTCATCTTCTAGATCCTCAGCAATTTTATCCATGGCCTCCACTTCACATCTCTTTAGCTCATCTTTTAATGCTTTCTCCATTTTCTTTACATTCCTTTTGTTTTCACATGATCTATCACTCAGATAATTCTTGTACAAACCCCTTCTACTCTGTATAGATAAGCACACTAAAGTGATTAGCATTGTGTGCAAGAACAATGTTGAAGTGGATGAAGTAGGAAATGAGTGTAGTAGCGGGTGGTGTTGGATTAGGATTTAAGCTGTTTTCTGTACTATCCCCGATTACATACATTATTTTGATGGACTTCATCCTAAGGAACGTGGTAAGGCTATTGGAGAACATGGAATCCAATGGGAAGATATACTGCTCCTTGACTTAGACTATATGGATAATTTCAGTGTCCCAGATAAAAATATTATTCAAGTGAACAAATTTTTGGAGGTTTGGAAGAGGTGAACAAGGAAGAGGTGCTGCTGGAAGTCGAGAAGATGATGCTAAATAACTAAAAGATGGAATGGGAGTAACTGTAATGAAATAATCTGGCTTGTGATACACCCCCATATCTATAGGATACTAAAAAGCCCAACCTTGGCTATTCTTCTTTTTAGATCTTTACTGCATCCACCATTTTTACTAATAATAATACCCTGGTAAATGCAGCTGTTCACCTAGTCGATACCCAGCATCGTCTCATCACCTTCCAGCATCATATCTTCCTTGTTTAAGCGTCTTAGTCTTCTTAACGTTAATTTTCAAGCAAATTCTTACACCCTGAACTCTCAAACTCCAAAAATTCATTCACTTGGATAATATTTTTTATCTAGGACCCAGAAATTATCCGTATAATATAAGTTTAGGAGCAGTATCAAGGCTCAGGGTGTTTTTTCACAGTTGAAAAAAGTTTAGAAGAATAGAAAGTAAGTCTGCAAACCAAGATTAGAATAGACCAAGGTTTAGATGGCTAGGCGACGTTCTGTGGATGAAGGATGACAGATTACCGGAGATTTTTCTTTCTGGCCAACCGTCTGGGGCTACACGGAAAGCAGGTCGTCCTTGTCTGGATTAGAAGGATGTCATAAATAAAGACTTAAAGGAAATCGGAACTTCCTGGGAGGGTGTAAATAGGGAGGCTTTGAATAGATTTAGTTTGGAGAAGGAGCGTGCGTAGCTGTGTTGGCCTCAGGCGGCTTGGTGTTGCAGTGAGTTATTATTATTAGTAGTAGTATACCTTCCCATTTGATTCCATGTTTTCCCATAGCCTTTACCACGTTCCTTAGGACAAAGCCTATCAAAATAATGCATGTAAGCGGGGATAGGACACAACACTTCTTAAATTCTGATCTAACGCCAAACCAGCTGCCAAAATCACTCCCTACCCTATTCACTCCAATTTCGTTCTTGTATGTAGTGCTATTCACTTTATTGTGCTTATCTACTCTATAAAGTTTTTCTACCGGCTGAATCGAATGTCTATTCATATACTATGAAATAGTATTCATATACTAATGAAGGAGCTATGTGAACTCGAAAGCACTGAACATGAGGCTGTGTGGGTTTGGTGCAAACCACCAGCCATGCCGCGTGCTTACTCATGCATCATCTTTGCTTCAATCTACTACGCTGAAAGTGCTAAAAACCGCCGTGATCTTGTCACATACCTCCAAAAGACTTTCGACCACCTTCGTGCTTTTTATGGAAACCCTGCTATTGTTCTGGCTGGGGACTTTAACCAAACCAAGAAAAACTGGCTAGCATCATGCCTTTCCCTCAAGCAGGTTATAAATTTTCCAACACATGAATCTGGCAACATACTTGATTTAATCCTGACCAACTGTGAGACATATTACCAAACCCCTAGATCCCTTGGGCTGCTTGCCTGTTCTGATCATAACGTTGTGCTCTGGTCAGCTGCAGCTTCAATACACAAGCCTAAAATTAAGCGTGTCAAGTTCCGTCCGCTTACTGATTCAGCAATTTGCACCTATGGTCAATGGATAGCTACTTACCCTTTTCCAGAAGTCTATGGAGACGAAAACCTCGATAAAAAATGCCAACTGTTCAACGAAGTTCTCCATGCCAAATACCTCGAGTTTTTACCTGAAAAGACTTTAACTAGATGTGAAAGTGATAAGCCCTGGATAACCCCCAAAATCAAGAAACCAATCCGAAAAAAGTGCAAGCTTTTCCAAGAAGGAGATTTGCAAAATGCGAAAAAAATACGAAATCACATTACCTCTCTCACGAGAAGTGCGACAGTCTACTTTCGGACAGTCTTAGGCACAATAATCCCAGGAAATGGCACAGAGCGGTCAAGCCAATCACTGGAAAGTCCATTCATAACAGCATAAAAATAAGCCACCCTGACGGAACTTACACAACTGCTGATGAGGTTAATCAATATTTCACCCGCATCTGGACCTCATTTCCTTCTCCCACACAAGCCAAGAAGTCTGAAATACTTAACTCCTGCGCAGATGAAGGTGAAGTTGTTTTCGATGAGGCGACAACCTATAAGACCCTGATGAAGGTGAAAGTAAACTGTTCAGCTTATCCAGACGAACTTCCACCCAAATTGATTCGAGAATACGCCCCTTTCATTGCGAAATCACTCTCAGTGCTGATAAACCTTTGCTTTCGTATAGGGATCTTTTCAGCTGTTTGGAAGAAAGCTTACGTTAGAATAATTCCGAAGGTTACTAACCTTAAGAGCTGTAACGAACTTACACATATTTCGCAAACACCATGCCTGGCAAAAGTGGCCGAGACTTTTATCATGAGGGTCTTACTTGATCAAATCAAGAGATCTATCGACCAGAGACAATACGGCGGACTGAAAGACTGTAATACCTCAGTGTACCTAGTGCGGATGTACGATAGTCTCCTTAAGTGGGTCGGAAAAGGTCAAAGTTTTATAGACCTTGGTGCCATAGATTTCCGAAAGGTATTTGATTTAATCAATCACATTGTAGCTGCCCTTAATCTCAAGCTAATGGGGGCTAAGAAAAAGACTCTTACACTCGTGTTGGACTTTCTCAGTCAGAGGGTGCATCGTGTGTTTGCTCTCTAGGAAGGTGACACCAATTCCAAATGGTCTTCAGCTGTTTGGAAGAAAGCTTACGTTAGAATAATTCCGAAGGTTACTAACCCTAAGAGCTGTAACGAACTTACACATATTTCGCAAACACCATGCCTGGCAAAAGTGGCCGAGACCTTTATCATGAGGGTCTTACTTGATCAAATCAAGAGATCTATCGACCAGAGACAATACGGCGGACTGAAAGACTGTAATACCTCAGTGTACCTAGTGCGGATGTACGATATTCTCCTTAAGTGGGTCGGAAAAGGTCAAAGTTTTGTAGACCTTGGTGCCATAGATTTCCGAAAGGTATTTGATTTAATCAATCACATTGTAGCTGCCCTTAATCTCAAGCTAATGGGGGCTAAGAAAAAGACTCTTACACTCGTGTTGGACTTTCTCAGTCAGAGGGTGCATCGTGTGTTTGCTCTCTAGGAAGGTGACACCAATTCCAAATGGTCTTCATCCACCTGTGGAGCCCCTCAGGGCACTAAGCTTGCAGCTATTGTATTCTTGTCTGTAATTAACTTCCTCTTAACTGACTATGACGACCGCTACAAGTTCGTGGATGACCTGTCATTTATCCTGAAATATTTAGTACAAAACGCAGTTGTGACGCCACAATTCAGTTCAAATTTTTTTCAGTGTTTTCACAAAAGAGTGCGCGGAGCTAAATCTTTAGATTAATGTGAACAAGTCAAACATAGCGCGCTTTAACCCGCTAAAAAGTGATGTTATGGAGCCAAATGTTCTATTCCTTCTAACAAACAGTATCAAGATCCGTGGAGTTACTTTTTCCAATGACTTCAGCTTTGCCGCACATATTGAAAACGTGGTTAAAAGTACAAACGCTAATCTACAGACTTTAAACGGTATGCGTAGGTTCAGTGCAAACACAGAGAGTATTAAGTATGCATACATAGCGTATGTCCGCCCCATTCTGGAATATGCGTGCCCTGTTTGGGTGCCCTCAGCACTTAGAACAGTGTATCTTTGTCAGGAGCTTGAATCGGTTCAGAAGCGAGCAGTATCGATCATCTTGGGCCGCCATGACATCTCCTACGAAAAGGTTCTGGAAGTGCTAGGACTGCCGTCACTCCAAAACCGGTACGAAACTCTGATAATGAGTTTCGGAAAGTACTTGCGTTCTGGATATCAGCACCGTGACATTCTACCTGATCAACCTCTACCATCAAAAACGAGAAAGCAAGATAAGTTAGTTCCCATTAAAGCAAGAACAAACCGATATGGTAATTCTTTCTTCCCGGTTTTCGTCAAAATGTATAATAAGAGTTAATATTTATAGTTTGATTTATATTTACAAGTGTAGATTGATTTTGTATATGTTGTAAAGAAACACAAATCAGCGATAGCTGTCAAGTTTTTGCTATTAAACCTGTCTACTACTACTACTACTACTACTACTACTACTACTACTACTACTACTACTACTACTACTACTACTACTACTACTACTACTACTACTACTACTACTACTACTACTACTACTACTACTACTACTACTACTACTACTACTACTACTACTACTACTACTACTACTACTACTACTACTACTACTACTACTACTACTACTACTACTACTACTACTACTACTACTACTACTACTACTACTACTACTACTACTACTACTACTACTACTACTACTACTACTACTACTACTACTACTACTACTACTACTACTACTACTACTACTACTACTACTACTACTACTACTACTACTACTACTACTACTACTACTACTACTACTACTACTACTACTACTACTACTACTACTACTACTACTACTACTACTACTACTACTACTACTACTACTACTACTACTACTACTACTACTACTACTACTACTACTACTACTACTACTACTACTACTACTACTACTACTACTACTACTACTACTACTACTACTACTACTACTACTACTACTACTACTACTACTACTACTACTACTACTACTACTACTACTACTACTACTACTACTACTACTACTACTACTACTACTACTACTACTACTACTACTACTACTACTACTACTACTACTACTACTACTACTACTACTACTACTACTACTACTACTACTACTACTACTACTACTACTACTACTACTACTACTACTACTACTACTACTACTACTACTACTACTACTACTACTACTACTACTACTACTACTACTACTACTACTACTACTACTACTACTACTACTACTACTACTACTACTACTACTACTACTACTACTACTACTACTACTACTACTACTACTACTACTACTACTACTACTACTACTACTACTACTACTACTACTACTACTACTACTACTACTACTACTACTACTACTACTACTACTACTACTACTACTACTACTACTACTACTACTACTACTACTACTACTACTACTACTACTACTACTACTACTACTACTACTACTACTACTACTACTACTACTACTACTACTACTACTACTACTACTACTACTACTACTACTACTACTACTACTACTACTACTACTACTACTACTACTACTACTACTACTACTACTACTACTACTACTACTACTACTACTACTACTACTACTACTACTACTACTACTACTACTACTACTACTACTACTACTACTACTACTACTACTACTACTACTACTACTACTACTACTACTACTACTACTACTACTACTACTACTACTACTACTACTACTACTACTACTACTACTACTACTACTACTACTACTACTACTACTACTACTACTACTACTACTACTACTACTACTACTACTACTACTACTACTACTACTACTACTACTACTACTACTACTACTACTACTACTACTACTACTACTACTACTACTACTACTACTACTACTACTACTACTACTACTACTACTACTACTACTACTACTACTACTACTACTACTACTACTACTACTACTACTACTACTACTACTACTACTACTACTACTACTACTACTACTACTACTATACTACTACTACTACTACTACTACTACTACTACTACTACTACTACTACTACTACTACTACTACTACTACTACTACTACTACTACTACTACTACTACTACTACTACTACTACTACTACTACTACTACTACTACTACTACTACTACTACTACTACTACTACTACTACTACTACTACTACTACTACTACTACTACTACTACTACTACTACTACTACTACTACTACTACTACTACTACTACTACTACTACTACTACTACTACTACTACTACTACTACTACTACTACTACTATACTACTACTACTACTACTACTACTACTACTACTACTACTACTACTACTACTACTACTACTACTACTACTACTACTACTACTACTACTACTACTACTACTACTACTACTACTACTACTACTACTACTACTACTACTACTACTACTACTACTACTACTACTACTACTACTACTACTACTACTACTACTACTACTACTACTACTACTACTACTACTACTACTACTACTACTACTACTACTACTACTACTACTACTACTACTACTACTACTACTACTACTACTACTACTACTACTACTACTACTACTACTACTACTACTACTACTACTACTACTACTACTACTACTACTACTACTACTACTACTACTACTACTACTACTACTACTACTACTACTACTACTACTACTACTACTACTACTACTACTACTACTACTACTACTACTACTACTACTACTACTACTACTACTACTACTACTACTACTACTACTACTACTACTACTACTACTACTACTACTACTACTACTACTACTACTACTACTACTACTACTACTACTACTACTACTACTACTACTACTACTACTACTACTACTACTACTACTACTACTACTACTACTACTACTACTACTACTACTACTACTACTACTACTACTACTACTACTACTACTACTACTACTACTACTACTACTACTACTACTACTACTACTACTACTACTACTACTACTACTACTACTACTACTACTACTACTACTACTACTACTACTACTACTACTACTACTACTACTACTACTACTACTACTACTACTACTACTACTACTACTACTACTACTACTACTACTACTACTACTACTACTACTACTACTACTACTACTACTACTACTACTACTACTACTACTACTACTACTACTACTACTACTACTACTATGAAACTAAGAATGAAGCAGGTCTAATGATTCAGGAACATGACCCTGTCCCCTTCCCAAAATCACACTGTTCTTCTCTTAAAACTTTTTTTACAGCATTAGATACATTAACAAGTATCGTCATACTAAATAATTTTGATTCCTAGAGAAGTAAAGCTAACGCCTATATAATTAACACACTCAATCTTGTCATCTTCCTGATAAAGAAGTTTAGTCTATATTCTTTTTAGTATTTGCTATTGGGTGGGGAGGGGGTGTTTTTATGCTGGTGGGATTTTCCCAGGGAATAAGTTTTCATGGTTAAGGAAGTTTCCGGGGAGTGAATTTTTCAGAATAAATTTTACACGAGGGGAATTCATCGGAATTCCTATACGAAATTCATCATGTGTCTTGCTTTCTCTTTACCGACTCAATTTTACGCGAGGTGATGATAAGGGTAATTGTCCAGGGTAAATTTTCACCGGGATTTAATTGTCTATAGAAAAAATCAGAGGGGAGGAGGTATTTTTCCGTGGAGGTGTAGCCAGATTTCCTGCAATTATTTAAAAAACGACCAGGAATTAAATTAAAAAAGCAAGTTTTTTCAGCTGAAATTAACGAGCAGCATTAAGATTTCGAAATGAACAGAAATTATCAATTATCAGAAATTATCATTAAGTTTGAATTTTGTCCCTGTTTCTTAAGAACTACTCCTGAAACACTATGTTCTTTTAATGAGAACAATAAGAAGTCGTTTTTTTTAAGTACTAAAAAACTTTAGCGTAAAGAGCAAGGTGTTGAGGAAGAGAAACCCCCTCATATATGTAATAATTTCTGTAATAATAATTTTGTTGGGAAAACTATCAAATATGTTTTGCCCAGTACGTTCTGTTGGAACCTAATGATATACGTATTATTGTTTCCAAAGGGTGTTTTGTTTCTCTCCACCCACTGCGTTCAGTTTTTGTGTACCAGAATAAATCCTTGTATCACAATTCAATTAACCCTCTTTAAAGTTTGTATTGAAATGAAATTGTTGGCGGTTTTAATAAAAATTTCTGAAAGGCAATATAAGTAAAGAGCAACAGAATTTCATTTTATTAATCTTTTTCAGCATGGAAGGAGTTGTCGTAGAAACTTTGTAATGGGCTCAGTCAGCTGAAAATTGAAAGTTTTATTAATTTTATAAGAGTCAAAGGGATTGATACCTGCCCTTTTCCCTCCCAAGCCCTTTTTCTCTACCCTTTGTCCGAAGATATTAAACTAAAATTAGCCATTTTGTTCAAAATAGTCAAAACGTCATGAATTTTCACCTTTATACCCTCATATTTGTTTGTTATGCCCAGGATATAGCCCGCCCCCTTTCTCAATTATAAATACTACATAGAAACAATCGATAAATCGGATAGTTTATAGTTCTTGCCCTAAAGTCTGTTGGGGGCGAGGCACCACAGATATATGAATCTGAGTTGTCAGAAATGTAGCCCCTTTCCTCTCAATTGCTTTCCAACATCCCTTTCAACAAGTCCTGAAAGTTTCAACTTAATACCCTCAGCTGTTCTAAGGTTATTGCTGATACAAATTTTTAACGATCCGCACGCAAATTATATGCTCTGATTTTGATCAATAATCCTTTCAAGATTACCGAAAAGCAGTCGCAGTTAAAAGTGGGCATAATCGCAAGTAGTTATAGTCAAATGAATGGTCGCAGCTGCTATAGAAGTTGCAGCAGTAAGGGTCCTGAAAGTTTCGAGTTAAAACCCTTAGCTGTTCCTAAATTATTACACATACACCTTTCTTATAAACCATTTGCACACAGTGTCCTTTGATTTAGTTAAAAATGCCCTTTAGCATTCACTAAAATATGAAATTAATACCCATACTCTTTTGGAACAAAACTAGGTTGAAACATCCCCCCCCCTTTTCTCAATGAAAAATCTTGCGTGTAAACAATCGAAAATTCCGTAGTTTTTTAAATTGCCAAGTAATTTGCCTCAAAATAAGCGTATTCTTTATTGTCAATATTTTATAATTTATCCTTACTTTTTTATCTCTAAAAAATTATTTCTCATATTTTATTCCTCTACTATTTTATTTCATCAACGCTCCGCTCTTTATGCTAAAGTTTTTTACTGTTTTAAAAAGTAGAGTTGAGAGAAAGAGTCAAACTTTAGCGTAAAGAGCGGGGCGTTGATGAAGAAGCAGCCCCTTTCATATACGAAGTAATTTTTGTTCGTTTTAAGTTTTAATGTCGCTCCTTACTTTAAGTTGAAAAAACTTGTTTTTTTTATTTAATCAAAATATAACCGCTCCTTTTTTTCTACAGTAAGATCTCTTCTGCATAGCTAATTTTCGGTAATCATACCGTCCAGCCTTAAAGGGTGCCATTAAAACTGTACTGTCTTTAAAATAAAGGCTGTCCAAAGCTTCAAGATTAAAGGTTTCAAAAAACTCAATAGAATTAAAAGTATTTCTTTTACAATCTGTCAACAATGAAAGGACTCCTTTTTTATTTGAATTTACTTTAAAATCTTTGGTTCAAATGTTCTGAAAAGCAACCGCCAAATGAAATATTTGTACTATTGGCATGCTTTATTTGCTACACTGTATAACGATCTAAGAAATCAAACAGTTCGTGGTAACGAACTGTAGTAAGGAGCGACCCGGCTCAATAGTAACCGAAACTCTAGAAAATGGAATTTTAATATCAGTACTTACATCAAAAGAGTCGCATTTTAATGCTGATTTTAAATACACAAGTTTCATCAAGATCAGTTATACCCATCAAAGCTTACGAGCCTGAGAAAATTTGCCTCAGTCTAGAAAATAGGGGGGAAAACCCCCTAGAAGTCATACAATCTTAACTAAAATCACACCATCAGATTCAGCGTATCAGAGAACCTTATTGCAGAAGTTTCAAGCTCCTATCTACAAAAATGTGGAATTCCGCATTTTTTGCCAGAAGACAGATCACAGATGCGTGTTTATTTGTTTTGTTTTTTTTCCCAGGGGTGATCGTATCGACTGAGTGGTCCTAGAATCTTGCGAGAGGGCTCATTCTAACGGAAATTAAAAGTTCTAGTGCCCTTTTTAAGTGACCAAAAAATTGGAGGGCACCTAGGCCCCCTCCCACGCTCATTTTTTCCCCAAATGTCGCCAGATCAAAATTCTGAGATAATCATTTTATTCACCATAGTCAAAAAACCTAACAACTATGTCTTTAGGGACGACTTACTCCCCCGCAGTCCCCGTGGGAGGGGCTGCAAGCTGAAAACTTTGGCCTGTGTTTACATATAGTAATGGTTACTGGGAAGTGTACAGACGTTTTCAGGGGGATTTTTTGGTTTAGGGGGAGAGTTGAAGGGGGTGGGGTTACGTGGGAGGATATTTCCATTCAGAGACTTCTCATGGTAAATGAGAATTTCAATGAAGGGGGCGCAGGATTCTCTAGCTTTACTTGAAAAAAAACAATGAAAAAATAAATATGAAAAGTTTTTTCTACTGAAAGTAAGGAGCAGCATTAAAACTTAAAATGAACAAAAATTATTACGCATATGAGGGGTTTACCTCCTCGTCATACCTCACTCTTTCCGCTAAAATATTTTTAGTAATTTCAACTATTTATTCTACGGCCTTTGTGATTCAGAGGTCATTCTTAAGGCAGGACGGACTCGCAAAGAATCTTCCTATACCTCCCATGTTAAACATTTGGAGTTTGCCTGACGTTCCTGAATTAGTGATTTTGGCGGTTTTTATGTCAATAGAAGTAAAAAAAATCTGGTGAATATTTTGGCCTAATCAAATCTTAAAGCCGACAATTATTTTTTTTATGATTCCAAAATAATTATAAAACCTGTTTCGGGTTTGCATTCTAGATTGCTATGCTTGACATTGTTGTTGAGGAGTATCAAAAAATAGAGCAAAAATTTTCTATTCATCAATCAGAAACTTATTTCTATAATATATACCTCCTGGCTGCAGTCCCTTCAAATACTTTACATATTTGTGTTCCGAAATCAAAATTTCCCCTCAAAAGGTTAGATTGAGCTGTAATCGTAGCATCTAAGAATGCAAAAATTACACCAAGGGGCTAACCACTCGGATTGTTCAGGAGCGATTCAGTCAAGCATTAATTAGTTGTAACCTGTTTAAACAGAGTCTAGAGAAGAAGTAAGGTGCAGACACCAAACTGCCGGTCAATGAATATATAAGAAAATTGTATTGTATAAATAATTAAGGATAAGCTGCGTCTAATCCTAGAGATAAATTGAACACAGCACAAGGGCCGAATAAGAAGCAAATGTTTTATTTTAAAAAGAATGATCTATCGTTTTGGTTATTATTTTACCATTAAAATAAATTCAGGACAAATTTATGTATTGTAGTATAATTACAATTTTGCATAATCTTCGTACTGAAATAAGAATTAAAGATATATAAAACAAGCTAATTAATAACTAATGTGAACGAAACAAAATATCCCCAGAATATTTAAATTTGTTATAGCAAGACCCGAGTCTTGCTGTAGAACTACCAAAGCAAACTACAAAAGCAGTCAATGACCAGTCTCAAGTCCAAGGCCTTTCCAAGAAACAATTCAACCCCTTAGTAAGTAAACCCCGATAAAAATGGTCACAACCCTAATAAATTTTTTATATAGTTCTTGTTATTGACCACAGTAACATGGAAAAAAAAGAAATATGCGAGGGCTCAATTTGCCAAATGTGCATGCCCATCGTGAAAAGTTGAAACTAAATTATCGGGCTAGAGGCAGACCGCGTTTACCAAAATATTTGTTAGAAGGCTTAACGGATGCTTCGGTTCACGACGAATCAAGTTCTGAAGAAATTGGAACAAATTCCCCTTTTGGGTTGAAAGTTATCACTTCTGGAAGAAATTTGGGGTCAGACCTTCTAAAAGGCTCACGCTGGATTGTGGATCTACCTTACCTTTTTGAGAATTATGAAAAGCTCGTGATTCGCCACATGTAAGTTTTTTCTTTGTCTTTCATTTTACGTCATTGATTTACTGCATATCAAAATTATTAGGATGGGGAATTATTCTGGGTTGTAATTAATACAACTTGTACCTTAGTAATTCTTGATAATTGTCGTTTCTGCTATAGGGAAAGAATGTTTGATAACTTTTAAAGATATTTTCATCCCAAAACAACAAAACGCTCCGACGGTATCTGCTTAGGTTGGTTTAATTTCACTATTGTTGGTTTTACCAACAATTTAAAGCTTATATAGAATAATCGGCAGTTGTTTCGCTATTTCTTTAGCAATCTCATCTTCGTACTCAAGTTTTGGCTCTTCTCTTGTCATATTTCACGGGTTATCTATCACATTATTTTCAAACTACAGTTTAGACAAGATAAGATTTATTTCTACAAAACGGCTATCACAAGCACAAAAGGGCCAAATTCACACTTTAGTGTCAATAAAAAAATTAAAAAAATGGTGAATGCCAATCAGTAACAAATATCAAACCAGTTTAAACTCATAAAATTGCAATCAGTAAAAAAGTCAAACCATAAAAAGTCGTAAATTAAAACCGGGTAAACAAATTTAAACAAAATGACAATTTAGTTTGCCTTGCAAGCATTGTAAAGTTTGCAGTTGCAAAATAAGCATTAAAACTACAAGTTAAAAGTAGAGTGATAAGAGGGGAGGGTTAGTAATTTAAAATTTCAACTATGTGAAGGATGAGCGTTCTTCTATATCTTTTAGTGGAAACTCTTATTGGGGCAAGAAGGGGGATTTTTGTTGAATTAGAAAGTGGGGCAGTGGTGAATACAGGGGGGCACCCTCCCCCTGACATAGTAGTAGATTTGTGGTTGGGACCGCTTGCTCTGGTTCTTTTTGGGACGAAAATTATTTTTCTTTTATTTGGTTTTTTAATAGTCGAGTTTTTAGTAAGTTTTTAATTATTAAGGCTGTTTCTTTTTTACAACAAGTTTGAAACAAGGTTTCAGTTACTTTTTGCAGTCTCTATTAGATTTTTATTGATGACACATGTCCCCAAAAAGTATTTAATTAAATTTAAGTTTATCAAGGGAATCTGTCCGTATTACCACAAATGCCAACTGGGAGGCAAAAATCTTCAATCGTGAGAAGGGGAGATTTCAAATTCTGACTTAATCCGCTGCTAATAGCAACATTAAGAAAGCATCATATTTCTATTTCTTTGTTCTATTTTTCTTGCTACACCATAAAACGTACTATTATTTAATGTTTAATCAACAATTAGTTCCAAAGAATGTATAATACTAAAATATGGTACTATTTTTTTTTTTTTTTTTTGACAATACAAAGTTTAACTAACTCGCTATAATCGCCAGAAGTGCAAATGCTAAAAATTATGCAGAGAAGATTAAATATATTATTTTTTTGTAGAGGGTGAACAACCTTTTAATTGTTTTTATGGTGTGGTGGTTCTTATAAACTTATCTTTTTGTATCAATATTTCTAATTGACTTTAATTTCAATAGAACTCATCAGATTTTATATTAAATTAAAGTCCATGTCTACTACCTACCTACGACTTAGAAATTGTTGCAGTTCCCTTTAAATTGCTGGTATTCTTTGTCCACAATTTTATCGGAGTACTAATAAGGAAATTTGTACTCTCATTTCCTTAAGGGTGACTAGATTTCCTCTCCGAAGAAGGGAAATGTAAGGCCTTTTACCCTGTTGGAAAATAATTCTTAGACATGTTTTTTGAACTGCCTCTATTCTGTCCCACAATTCATTGGACATGCCAGAATGGCAAACAGAGAAACAGAAAAAAAAATGTATTCTTAATCCAAAAACGATGAAAAAAAACAAGTTTTTTTTAACTGAAAGTAAGGACCGACATTAAAACTTAAAACAAGCAGAAATTACTCTGTATATTAAAAGGGTTTTTCCCTTGTCAACGCCCCGCTCCTTACGCTAAAGTTTTTTACTGTTTTAAAAAGAAACTTGAGAAAAAGAGTCAAACTTTAGCGTAAAGAGCAAGGTGTTGAGGAAGGAAAAGCCCCTTTCATATACGGAGTAATTTCTGTTCGTTAATGTCGCTCCTTACTTTCAGTTTAAAAAACTTCTTTTTTTCATTTTATTTCCAACATAAAGCGAACTTGCCAGTAGAGTTAATTTCAAACAGTTCGTGGTAACGAACTGTAGTAACGAAAGTAAAACAGTTCAAAATAGAGATGATACCTTTTTATTGACAGTGAAATATAAAATTATTTAACTGGATATTTAGAACACATATACAGTGTTCATCATCAGCAGTAAAATTTTTACTGCTGATGATGAACACTGTATATGTGTTCGAAATATCCAGTTAAATAATTTTATATTTCACTGTCAATAAAAAGGTGTCATCCCTATTTTGAACTGTTTTACTTTCGTCATGGAAAGGCAGTGTGGTCTTCGAAGTTATGAACTGTAGTAAGGAGCGACCCGGCTCAATAGTAACCAAAACTCTAAAAAACAGAATTTTGATATCAAGAGTTACATCTCAAGAATCGCACTCTTATGCTGATTTTAAATATGTGAGTCTCATCATCAAGTTTAGTCTTACCCATCAAAAGTTACGAGCCTGAGAAAATTTACCTTATTTTAGAAAATGGGGGAACCCCCCTCAAAGTCATTTAATCTTAAAGAAAATAACACCATCAGATTCAGCGTATCAGAGAACCTTATTGTACAAGTTTCAAGCTCCTATCTACAAGAATGTAGAATTTTGTATATTTTGCCAAAACACAAATCCCAGATACGTGTTTATTTTATTTTTCTTTCCAAGGGTGATTGTATCGACCCAGTGTTCTTTATATACGTAATAGATACCTGCAAATATAGAAGTTAGTTAGGTAAGCTAATTTGTAAGTTACGTATATCTTTACTAATGAAAACCATCGTAAAAAGCTAAAAGCTCTAGTTGCCTTTTTAAGTAACAAAAAATTGGAGAGCAGCTGGGCCTCCTTCCCCGCTCATTTTTCTCAAAATCGTTCGATCAAAACTATGAGAAAGCCGTTTAGCGAAAAAAATAAAAATGCAAATTTCGTTTTAATTATTCATCTGCGGAGAGCCGAAATCAAAACATGGAGTAACTAAAAAACGTTCAGAAATTAAATAAAAAAACGAATTTTTTTAAATGAAAGGATGGAGTAACATTAAAACTTAAAACAAACAGAAATTACCTCGTATATGAAAGGGGCTGTTCCCTCCTCAACGCCCCGCTCTTTACGCTAAGTTTTTTACAGTATTAAAAAGTAGAGTTGAGAGAAAGAGTCAAACTTTAGGGTAAAGAGCGGGGCGTTGAGGAGGAAACAGCCTCTTTCATATACGAGATAATAACTGTTCGGTCTAAGTTTCAATGTTGCTCCTTACGTTCATTTAAAAAACTTGTTTTTTATTTAATCATTAAAAAGTACGGATAAAGGTTCTGAAAGAATGTCTGCAAAGGCTTTAAAGGATTTGAGAAACAAACGAGCTAATTTGATCCTCCTAACTCATAAAAGCATATTAGTATTTTTAATCGTACTAATAAGAACTGTGTGGATTACTCGAATAAAAATGTAAATGATAGTTGAGATGCAACTGAATTTGGGGCACGGATTTTTACTTTGAATTTGATTTTAGGGAGTCAAGTGAGACTTGATTTTTCTTGGAATTCGGTTAGGAATTTTCCTTGGAATTTGGTAAATCGACACGGGTCGATTTAGAGGGCATTTCCTGTCATGCCCCAAAGGATTTTGTAAAGTTTTGAAATACTTGGCTTTCCTGATTGGTAGTTTCAGGACAGTTTTTGGCTTGGTTACATACATAAATAAAATTGGGTGGTTTAATCTGACAATGAAATACAACAAACTTTCGGTTAGATCGTATAATTTCCACTTCTCGCCCATTTCTAACTGTATTTTATATTTTATTTCATATTTTAATTACCCTACATCGCTCACTACTCTACATACTACCTATCCTTTTTGAAGCTATAGCACTTTCCTTTCTACCAAAACAATAAAATCGCTGCTTTACTATTTTACTTCCTCACAACCAATTAGCATTTTATTTACAGGTGCCAAGACATCAATTTGGTTTCAAATATAATGTTTTCTAAAGAATATAGAGCTGGATTGCGCACAAGACTCGTCTTCAAATGCGAATCATGTCATGAGGAAGCCACAATTCACACAGAAAAGCCCCTTGCTCCTCGAAGGCTTAAAAAAACAGACTCAACGAAAACCGTAGTCAAAAAACGGAAAAGGACTGATTTTGATAGTGTGAATACTATCAGAAAGAAACACAAAACAGAAACAGGAACAGTAAGTGTCAACAAAGAGGTAGTGGTTTGTGCAATAAATGGTGGAATGACTCACGCCCAGGTTCAAGAACTTTTCTCTACCATTGGAATAAATACCCCGTCTAAAAAAGTCTTTACGAAATTTGAGAAAGAAATTTGTGTAGAATTGGAAAAAGTTCTCTATGACTATCTTATCGAAAATGGGAAAACCGAGCGAAGGATGACACTAGAAGCAGGTGAGAAAACTCACCCAAATGGAGCTGTAGAGACATGTGTTATAGCTGATGGAAGCTGGTGTACACAAAGTTACGGGAATAGGTATCGCGCACTCTCAGGCTGTGGAGTGGTGATAGGTTTCTATTCGAAGAAATTCGTAAATCTAGGAATTAGGAACAAATATTGCTGTACTTGCGTGAAATACAGGCATCAAGTAAATAGATCTGTTCCTGAACATACATTTTTCATGAACTGGCAGGGGCCTTGTACAGGTATGGAGTAAGATATATTAGTTGACGCATTCCGAATATCAACATCCATGCACAATCTAAGATATGCCCAATTTGTTGCCGACGGTGATTCGAGTACCCATTCTGAAATTATAGCAAGGGTACCCTATGGCAGAAATGTAGAAAAAATTGAGTGTGCTAATCATGCGTGCAAATGCTTGAAAAACAGACTATATAAGAAGCAGCATGAAAATGCTGAATACAGAAGATTTCTTAGTGCCGCAATAATAAAGAAAATGTGTGATTTTTTCAGAAATGCAATTGCATGTGCCACCACAAAGAAGAAAAGCGTGAAGGATCTCACCATTGCGCTGAAGGCAATTCCTCTGCATTTTTTCCGTGGTGACCATAGATTTTGTCCTACACGCTGCTCGTTCTCCGGGAAAGTTCTACAGGTCAATCCTGAAGACACCCCTAGCAACATCTTTCTCAGCCATGTTTATTCTGCCTTTGATACGCTGACCAGAAGGGCTCGTCTACTGACAGGAAATAACACGAGCAACCTGGCAGAATATTTTATGAGCATAGTTGCAAGGCTTATAGGTGGCAAAAACATCATGGTTAGCCAAAGTGCGCGATATACCACCCGTGTTAAAGCAGTAGGAATCCGATTTACGAAAGGTCACTCAGCTCGCCTTGAAATATTTCGAAGAACTGTAGGATTTACACCAAGTAGGCAGTTGAAAAAACTTGCACAGCAGCGGGCCATGACTACTGCTCGACATAAAAAAGTGTCTCCTAGAAAGCGCCTTTTCACTAATACTTCCAAAAACTCTCTTCAAAAGAAATCAGGGAGCCAATCGGAGCAGACAAAAACTACGGCGCGAACGCAACCGCTCCGGATCTTGATTGCAGTGCGCTCGAAATTGCAAAACAGATTTTTTGACCCGTCTCCAATGTACTGCAACGGAAATCCTCAGTATCGAAAAAGTCACTAGGCTTCGGAAAAATTCTATCGATAATAACTGGATAGAATACAGAAAAAACAGAATTACCGCTTCCGTAGCTGGTGCTGTTTGTAAAAGGCGGTTGAAGACTGTGGGTTCATTAGTTCGGCAGCTGCTGTATCCCAGAAACCGCCAAACAAAGGCAATGGAGCATGGTCAGATGTATGAGCCTGTAGCTATTGCAGCTTTTGCAAAGAAAACGGGTTGCATTGTGAACTCTGCTGGGCTTTTCATTCACAAGGAAAATGGATTTCTAGGGGCCAATCCGGACGGGATAGCAATTTTTCCTTCGGGTGAGAAGGCTCTTTTGGAGTTTAAGCGCCCTTTGACGGCAAAAGGGCTTATATTGGAAGAGTGGATAGCGCTTAAAAAAATACATGTCTTGAAAAGAAAGTTAATAGTGAAAAAAAGCTGGAAAGAACACATGACTACTATTACCAAATTCAAATAGAATTGGAATGCTGTGATATTGATTTTGTATACTTTGTAATATTTTTAGGGGAAGAGGAATTATATAATGAAAAGATTGGTCGTGACCGAGAATTCTGGTTTAACAAAATGCTGCCAAATCTAAAAAAATTTTATTTTGAGGCACTGTTACCAGAAATTGTCGACGGAAGGTTGCCAAGAAGTATGGAGATACGAGAACCGTTTATATAAATCCAACTGTGCTAGTTATGGGTAGTTATCATGTGTCATTACAGTCTTATCCGAATACAAATTCAGATATACAAATACTCAAGCAACAATCGAACTTTAGAATATTTTTTAATGAACCCGTATGGATAAGCTAAATAAATAAAAAACAAGTTTTTTTTAACTGAAAATAAGGAGTGACATCAAAACTTAAACGATCAGAAATCACTTCGTATATGAAAGGGGCTGCTCCCTCCTCAACGCCCCGCTCTTTATTGGGTTAAGAAACCTATTAATTTTCTTTAGGTTAACTGTTACCAGAAATTGTCGACGGAAGGTTTCCAAGAAGTATGGAGATATGAGAACCGTTTATATAAATCCAACTGTGCTAGGTATAGGTAGTTGTCATGTGCCATTACAGTCTTATTCGAATACAAATACAGATTTACAAATACACAAGGAACACTCGAGCTTTAGAAT
Source organism: Artemia franciscana (assembly GCF_032884065.1). Classification (NCBI taxonomy): domain Eukaryota; kingdom Metazoa; phylum Arthropoda; class Branchiopoda; order Anostraca; family Artemiidae; genus Artemia; species Artemia franciscana. The sequence continues at coordinate 33,001,443 of NC_088865.1, forward strand.
TTTTTTTAATGAACACGTATGGATAAATTAAATATAAAAAAAGTTTTTTTTTAACTGAAAGCGACATTAAACTTAAACGAACAGAAGTTACTTCGTATATGAAAGGGGCTGCTCTCTCCGCAACGCCCCGCTCTTTACGCTAAAGTTTTTTTACTGTTTTAAAAAGTAGAGTTGAGAGAAAGAGCCTACTTTAGCGTAAAGAGCGGGGCGTTGAGGAGGGAGCAGCCTTTTCATATAATAAGTAATTTATATTCGTTTTAAGTTTCAATGTTGCTCCTTGCTTTCAGTTAAAAACATGTCTTTTCTTATTTAATTTCTGAACGTTTTTGAACTAATGCATGTTTGATTTTGGCTCTCCACAGATGAATAATTAAAACGAAATTTCATATTTATATGGCTTTCTCATAGTTTTGATCGAATCACTTTGAGAAAAAAGGAGCAGGGGAGGAGGCTTAGTTGCCCTCCAATGTTTTGGTTACTTAAAAAGGCAACTAGAACTTTTAATTTTTTACGAACGTTTTTGCTAGTAAAAGATATACGTAACTTACGAGTTAGCTTACGTAACGAACTTCTGTATTCTGTTAGTTTTAAATTTTAATGCTGCTCCTTACTTTCAGTTGAAAAAACTGTTTCATATTTATTTTTGTATTGTTCTATTTTGAAATAAGGCTAGAAAATCCTGCGCTCCCTTCATGGAAATTTTCTTCCCCCGTGACAAATTCCTCCATGGAAAGTTCCCTCAACATAATCCCCTGTTCTCAACCCCTCCCCCAGCCAAAAATCCTCCTGAAAACGTCTGTCCATTTCCCAATAGCCATTACTATATAAACACTGATCAAAGTTTGTAGCTTGTAGCCCCTTCCACGGGGATTCTGGTGGAGTAAGTCGTCCCCAAAGACACAGTTATAAGGTTTTTCGACTATGCTGAATAAAATGGCTATCTTAGGATTTTAATCGGGTGACTGTGGGAAAATAATTAGCGTGGGAGGGGGCCTAGGTGCCCTCCATTTTTTTAGATCACTTAAAAAGGGTACTATATACTTCATTTTTTATATATAATTCCCTTATATATAGCTTCATTTCTGTTGGAATGAGCCCGCTCGCAACATTCTAAGACAACTGGTTCAATATGATCACCCCTGGAATCCATATTTTTCCAGATAGAAGCTTAAAACTTCCATGGTAGGGTTCCCTGATAGGCTGAATCGGATGGGTGTAATTTTGGTTTTATTACTTTTAGCGAGTGTTTCCCTCTATTTTCTAGAATAAGGCAATTTTTCTTAGACTCGTAATTTTAGATAGGTAAAACTGATATATTTAAAGTCAGCATTAAAATGCGATTTTGTTCATGTAGCTATTGGTATCAAAAATCGGTTTTTTAGAGTTTTGGTTACTATCGAGCCGGGTCGCTCCTTAGTACAATTCGTTACCACGAACTGTTTGATAAAATGAAATAAATTGGTCACTTCGCTGCGAGCAATTATTTAAATTATATTTTTCTAAATAGGTCTGCATGAAGTAAAAACCCGAAAATATGTACTTTTTATTTGTAATTTCCACAATTTTATACCGCGTCCTGGCAAATAATGATGACCAGACCACAGGCACACACGCAGGCGAAGGATTCACCCACCTTAAATTTGTATAATGCTTAATTTTCTCAGCGAAATGTTTAATTTTCCTGTGTTTTCCTGGTATTTCTTTGGTAAGAGTTGAACCCCCCTCCTCCCCAAAAAAAATCTCGAATAATTATTTATCTTCTTTTCCAAATAAATATTCCTATTTACTTGTCGAATTACGAAGAATGACAATACAATAATCGTAATTTTCAGTGAGAAACCCCTTGAGTTTAATGACGGCAGTGTAATCTGATAACCTTGAGTGTTTGTCGATTTGCCGCGATTGAAAACGAACTGAACATAGAATATAATTTCTGGACGTTCGCCCGGCCTTAAGGAATTGGGACACAACCTAAGCTTTAGTGTAAAGAGCGAGGTATCGACGAGGGTTGAACCCCCTCATATACGCAATAAAAACATACGAATATAGAAGTTCGTTACGTAAGTTAATTCATAACTTACGTATATTTTTTACCAATGAAAACGTTTGTAACAAATTAAAAGTTCTAGTTGCTTTTTTCAGTAATCAAAAACTTGGAGGGCAACTAGGCCTCCTCCTTCGCTTCTTTTTTCTCAAAATCTTCCGATTAATTGCAATTAATTAATATGCAAATTTTGTTTTAATTATTTATGTGCGGAGAGCCAAGATCAAAACATTCATTAATTCAACAACGTTCAGAAATTAAATAAAAAAACAAGTTTTTTTTTTAGCTGAAAGTAAGGAGCGACATTAAAACTTAAAACGAACAGAAATTACTTCGTATATGAAAGGGGCTGCTTCCTCATCAACGCCCCGCTCTTTACGCTAAAGTTTTTTACTGTTTTAAAAAGCAGAGTTAAGAGAAAGAGTCAAACTTTAGCGTAAAGAGCGAGGCATTGATGAGGAAGCAGCCCCTTTCATATACGAAGTAATTTCTGTTCGTTTTAAGTTTGAATGTCGCTCCTTACTTTCAGCTAAAAAAAACTTCTTTTTTTTTTTATTTAATTAGCGTAAAGAATGAAAAGAGTGATAGAAAGCGTAAAGAATGAAAGAGTGATGAAAGAGTGAAAAGAGTAAAGAATGATTACTAAACTTCTATTAATAATGTTCGAAGTATATTCCTTTAAAAAGAAATTTTAATGAATCTGTTACCACAAAATGTGTATTTTAAGACCAATATTCCCACATTTTTTTTTATAGTTAATGGTTTTTTTACATGCCTTTTAGAGACCTTGCGAGGATCCCTAGGAAAACTGCCTACCGTCATATCACTCTCAACAATAGGTAAAAGCTTTAGTGATTGAATAACTAAAAAAGAATAGGCCTATAGATGAAAAACTAAAAAGGACTAATCAACCAATAAATTAAATTTTAAGTTAGTTTGTTTGAAGCTTAAATGAATATTTATAGATAATTTTTTTTTCGGAACTCTTATCAGGAATATGACTGTCTTCTCACCGATTGAAGTCCATGATAATTATTGAGTTCGTAAAGCTCATTCCAAGCGTTTAATTGATTATAATAACTTGTCAATCCCTTCTCAATATAAGAGGTCATATCCTTCAGGTATACTGTCTAAAAGAATGTTACACATAAAGCTATAGTAGTACAAGAGTCTTTAGATTCCTTAAAGTCACGGTGCTCCAGTGTATAGTCGTTTTCTCTCCACGTGTATGACCTTCCTGACCCTTCCTGTTTGATAGCTACTAGGCTAACCTGTTATGGCTGAAAGCGGTCAGACGAGACAGACCCAATTTTTTACAGATTGTGTGATCAATTTAGACATTAAAGCTGTTGAACTTTCGTTAGTTGAATATAAATTATCAGTCGAAAAATGACCTTATTACGGTAGTTGCGGAGGCGTCCGCTGGAATTCTTTCGCTTAACCAAGAAGAAAAGTCTAAAAACCGGGTTTTCCATCAAGTGCTATATTTTTTCCCAAATATTACAAATACCAAAGAGAGTGGGTTTACTAGATAGAATTTTGCTAGAGCTCATACCATATGAGCTCTTGGCTCAACCGACCTCGTCACAAGTCCCATATGAGCTCTTAGCTCTTGTTTTTTGTTTTATTCACCTGCTGCCGATTTCAGTTTACTCCAGGAAAGTAATTAGGGTTTGACCTCATTAGTTCTTACAGGAAACCAGTTGGATAGATGAATATTTTATTACATTTTGGAAATTTGCATAAAATTTTTGCTTTGGGCCAAATAAATTGGCTCTTCAGTTTTCCTGGAGCTAAAACTAAGAAAATGTGAGCCGAGGTGGGGTTTTATAGTCTTTATCAAAGATGACTATTTTAACGTGTTCTGGCAAGCTTTTGTTGCTTTATGCCGTTTTTTGCTTTGAACGGATAGTTCTCCATAAGTAGGCAGCCTGCTTACAAATACACAAGCAGCACTCAAGCTTTAGAACTTTTTTTTATGGACGCTGCAAGCAATTATTTAAATTTTATTTGTGTAAATAGGTCTGACTGAAGTAAAAACCCTAAAACATGTACTTTTTATTTGTAATTTCCACAAGTTTTTACCACACCCTGGCAAATAATGATGACCAGGCCACAGGCACGCACGCAGGGGAGGGATTCGCCCCCCCAAACTTTGCAAAATACTTGATTTGCCCTGCGAAATGTTTAATTTCCCCGTGTTTTCCTGGTATTTCTTGTGTAATAGTTGAACCCTCCCCCACCCCCAAAAAAATCTCCTCAAATAATAATCTCTCTAATTTTCTCCTCGAATAATAGTTCTTTTGCAAATAAATCTTCCTATTTAATTACCAAATTACGAAGAATAACAATGCAATAATCGTAATTTTGAGTGAGAAACCCCTTGAGTTCAACCTTCTCATATTTGTTTAGTGAAGCGACGAAGAAAACTGTTAACTTTGTCTTTGACTGATTTGCCACATCTGAAAAAGAATTGACTAGGGAGTAAAATGTCTGGACTTCGACAAGGCCTTTATTCTAATGAAAGAAATATCATACAAATATTTAAGAATTGCTACAACGTAAGGGTTATCTCCGCTCTTCAACAGCTTTTTTAATACTTGCGCTTGAATTACTGAATCAAAGGCCGATGATGTTTTTACGCTGCATATAAATAGGGACAAACCCAAACTTTCCGCATTAGCCATAACTCTTTTAAGAGCCCTGTGAGCAAAAGCACAACCCAAATTCCGATGGAAAATCAAACTGACGGTAATCTAGCGAGTACTTGGATACTATTTCTGAAAGTATGAGACGTTCGAACACTTTACTCAACTCGTTTACATTTTTACTCACTCGTAACTCACTCGTTTACATTTTTACTTTTTTCAGTATATTAGTAACTATAGGCTACCAGTATGAAAACACTGTTTTTTTTTTATACATATATATACATATAAGAAGTATCATAAGCATCACCACTCTATAATAGCTAGAAATATCTATAATAGCTAGATTTGAAACTTTTAGAAGAGCTAATTAGATTCAAAATTGAAAGTTCAGTTGCCCTTTTTAAATGTAAAGAGAGAATGGAGGGCAAGCATCACTTCTCTGAAGCCATTCATTTTCCATACATATTTAGTCAAAAGTTTGAGACAACTATTTTGTTCAGCATAATAGAACGGTCCAGCTATGTCTTAAGGGATATTCGGCATGTCAATCCCCCAAAATTATGTAATTGGACCGTCATACTTTAGAACTAAATGTTGCTTTAAACTAAGTCAAAAGCATTGAGTTTATTGCTGCCAATAAGACACCTCAGCACTATATCGATAACGACTGGGGTTATTAGCTTGAAAATTTTGGGGCTATTACTATTACTACTTTTGCTTTTACAATTTAAATAAATAAAAAGAGTGTAAGTGTGTCCAGATTGTCAAAGAGCATTCCCTTTAGGAATGGTATTAAGTTTTATTTTCCAGAACAACTTCTGGATGTATAAAATTGAATTAAAAGATACTGTTTACGTCAAGATTAAAGATTGTGGAAAAGTTTCTCCAACATACAAATAGCAACACAAACTAAGGATACTTACAAAAAAAAACTGAAAAGATATAAAATATTTTTTTTTCATGAAAAAGACTATGTAAATAAAAAAAGAAATTAAAATAAATGGCCGAGTCAAACTCAAAAGAGAAGAAATTGACATGAGTAGGGCTGATAACCCCCATGCCTTTCCAAGACTAGAAAAAAATCTGCTCTTTACTGAAAACAATATACGTTTTAAATGTTTTCACTTTTTTACTTTCATAAATAAAAATTGTCAATACTTTAAGGAATAAACATCAATATATGTCAATGAACTGACAATCAGTCGTAATTTGTTTTATTTTTTCGGGGGGGGGGCGCAAATTATGTTCTGATCTTGAGAAGGCATGGGGGCTATCAGCCCAACTTTTGTTAATTTCTGTTCGTTTTGTGTTTGACTGGGCTGTTTATTGTAATTTCTGCTTGTTTTCATTTATTTATTTATTGATAGGGATATGTGATAGTTTTACGCTTGAAAGATTATTTGACTTTATTTCTACTCATTTTTGGTTTAATTGAGTTCTTTACTTTTCTTAAAAAAAACGGTTTTATGGAAAGTTTGAACATAATAAAGTAAAAACACAAGTTCATTCCACTAAACTGAAGCGTACTTCATGTGTTTTTATCGTTGTTCAATCTGCGAACTGAGCCGTCTAATCCTTTATTATGAGGGTCTCAGATCAGAAACCAGTTTTAAGAATTTATGTTTTGCAAAGGTAATCAATTCTAGTTATGTGTTCAGTTTTTCTTTAGCCGTATTTAATTGTTTATTCCTTAATTAGAATAACATTGGGATTGGTTACTTAATTTTTCGTGTTTAGGTATTCTGACCAAGTTTCTCAGACATCTGTTTATTTGTCTTTCAGAGTTTATTTACCTTAGTGACAGTAATAAAAGGACTGAAAAAAAAGAAGATCCCGGGTGCTGATGATTGGGTATCTGAGTTTTTAGATATAGTATCTGTGAAGTTAGTAATAAATTACCGAAGATTACGAATATGATTTTGGAAAAAGGAAAAGAATATAGCGATTTTAGGAAAAATCTAATTGAACCCCTCTGTAAGAAAGATGACAAGAGTGAGTGTGGTAATTACAGAGACATTAGCTCGGGTTTTATAGGACATAAAGGATACACAACAAAAGTTTCGAATCTTGTTCCTAATTCTTTTTGAACTGGTATCTCATCTCCAGCTGTTTTTTTCAAATGTATTTTAGTAGTTCGTGTATGCCCGATTCGTTCTTATGCGGTAGCGTCACTAACTTCTAAAGAATGGAAAAATCTCGGTTTCTTGCTGTTCTTATAGGCCCATACCTGCAGGATATACTCTTAGCAAGCTTTTTGAACGCCTTCTACTACCCTGTATCACTAACCTTGCTCTAAATGATGATAATCAATTTGGTTTCAGATCTGGGCTAGGCTGTCAGCATGCTCACCGTGCTTTAACTTCTTTGTTAAAAGATGCCCATCGCACTCGTCGCGTACTTCGTTTTGCAACCCTATACTTGTCTAAAGCATTTGACAGTGTTTGTCATACTCAAGCATGGACAGCGTTATGCCAGAGAGGAATAAATCCGTCGGTAATTCACGTGCTTCGTTTTTGGTATTCCCATTCTTACCTTCGCCTCAAGTCATTAGATAATTCTTATTTTTGTCATATCCCCGTTCGATGCGGAGTAAGACAAGAGGGAGTTCTTCCTCCGTATATTTTTAATGCTTGTAATGAAAATGTATTATCAAAAATATCGACTACGTGCCTACTAGGATCATCTGATATCTCATATCTGGCTTATGCGGATGACCTTCTTCTGATTAGTAAAACTGAGTCTGGTCTTGCCCGTTCAGTGAAGTCATTTACTTCTGCTTTCCGCGATATCGGCGATATCTGTACCTAAATTTTGACAAGTGCGAGTTTCTTGTTTTCAACGGTGATAATTGTCCAGAATCACTATGCTGCGGTGATTTTAGTATTCCCCGTGTTAAATCATTTCGTTGGCTTAGCACAACAGTTTGCGACTCTATGAATGCTCTCCGGTCTCCTGCTGTCAGATATTAGTGATAAGCTGAAGCTCGGTTACTTTAATATTGTGGTAAATCGTGGACACTATAGGAGAAGAGTGCTAACTCGGCTTTACTCAGATTTTTGTGATCATTCTGTACTCTTCTGTACTGGTGTTTGGCCACTTCTGTTGACCGGTGATCTAAAACGTATTCGTATAAATTATTACCGGTACTGCAAATTTCTTTTATATCTGCCTCGTTCTTACCGGAATACAAAACCGATTAAAAAGTATTGTGCGACAGATATTACTGGTATTTTCGAAAAATTATGTGCCAAGCTAGCTATTGAAGCGCCTTATAGGCTAGGGTGTTTTCATCGCCTTATCCGTCTTTTTTCTGTATGTGATTAAATCTGTTTCTTGTTTTTATTTTGCTGTTTTCCTTTTGTATTTACTCCACTTAACCTCTGTTTCGTAAAGTGGGTGATAAATAAATTATTATTATTATATGGAACTAGTCCTATATTATTAGGTATAGATCTAGTCCTATAATACCAAGTGTAGAAGTAGTCCTATGTTATGCTAAAGATAAAAACAGGGTAAAACGTAAACATATTTATTAATAAAAAAAATTACATACATAAAAAACACCCGGAACTTAAATTTATAACACAAAAAACATTAAAAAACTTAAATTCATTTTGCAAAAATTTTTAAAAGCTAAAATTATAATACAAGAAAATTGAAAAACTTAAAATTATAATACAAAAAACTTAAATTCGTTAAGAAATTCTTATTTCTGAAATAGTCGCCTTTATTGGATCTTCGGTTGAGGCAAAGCCCTCCAAGACTGCTCCCCTGAAAAAACCTGAGGGACCTCCAAGAAAGGTGAAAGGGATAGCTCCCAGAGCACCCCTCTCAAAGTATCCCCAGGGACCTGAGCGAAGAACGAGGACCCTAGTAAAAAACTAAGACATACTATAAAATCAATTCTTACTCTGAGAGAAGGGATATCCCTGAGACTTGGGCGTCCCAAAGGTAGGGTTGAAATTCCATGTTCCATAGCATAGACTTTATCTGTTATACCGCTAATGGCATTTCTTATAATTTCCATTGTGTAAAGTTTATGGAGCGAATTGTATTTATTTTTGTATTCATACTTTTTTTGTTAAAAATAGTATCTTCAAATTTATCGAGTGTTAGATATTTTTTAATCAAATGTGTCCCAGTCCCTTTAGTACTCTCTCTTATCCACTATTTTAAGTTAGAATCCAGTAGCAATTTGTCACAACTGATGAAAAGCTCCGTAAAATATTCACAATCCAATTCATTTTTCAATCTTCCGAGCTAATTTTTCTTTTGACTGTTGACTAAATTAGGGTTCAGTTTAGGGTCCCAATTTATGAAATCCATAACGGGGCGGGGTTGGGGCGAAGTCAAGACCTTTACTAGATATTGTTTCTGTATTTTTACAAACAAGCTTTCAGTTTCTATACAACAGAGGTTTATGCGCCTTTTATTTGGGGAAGAAATAGAATTTTACCAAATGGTTCCAGTAAAAAGAACTCATAATTTTCTTAGAAATTGAAAGGATTCATGCCACTGCAACAATATTTTTCTAGTGGGAAACATGCTGTTTTCCCCAAAAATCAAAGCTACGCTTTCTGATAATATGATATAAGATTGAAAATTCAAAGCTTTTGCCATTCGTGATAATTGATTTAGATGTCACATCGTAATCGTTATCGTTTTCGTTCCTGCTCTATGGACTTGCCAAATATAGTATAGTTGAAAAATTTATAAAACTCGCATTTAGTTTTTGAAGAAGTTTGAGCTCTTTTCTCCATAGCCGAACATACGGAGCCTGTTTAAAGCAAACAACCTTATGGATTGCGTCAACACGAAAATCATGCTCTATAATCACCACTCTTCAAATCTATGAAACAATTGCACCAAAATGTCTACAAATTAAGGACGCAGTATCAGTTAACCAAAAGTATTCACAGCCGGAAACGTTGGGCGTTTCGCACAATTAAAATTTTTACATGTTTTGTACCAGGCGATCACTTCTGTTTTGTAGATGGGTCCCAAGAAATGTCCTTCTATCAATTTCATTGTATATTATTATAGACGAAATAATATACAATGAGATGGACATTGATATGGTCACTATCTATGCATCTCCCCATAGTTTTGGGTTAATATTGAAAAGAAATATGGGGGTATTATCGGGGTAGTCAATGACGTAAGGGATGAAAATAAAAAATCTGAATAGTCTCCCAAGTTGTATTGCAGGGACGATAAAGCTTGAGATAATTGATACTTGGGAATAAGCCAGCCTACGTCGACCTTATTAATCTGGGTAGTTTCCAACTTCCACATTATATTCAGATGACATAGACGACGTTCCACTAGAACTTCGCCTTAGGAAGATAGTATTCCACTCTGCATCTTACTACAGTCAGGCAGCTCAATAAGATAGGGCATGTGAAATAGCTCTCCCAAATCCCACTCGGCGAACTCAAATATGCAAAACATTTCCAAAACCCCCTTTATAATGTGCCTCCCCTCCCGTGACCCATCCGTATCATGCCCCCCAATGACGCCACCCAGTGACCGTACCCTAAATCGGCGGGCTCTTAAGAAAGAGAATCAAAAAAAGATCTGCCAAAAAAAGGAAAAAAGAAAACACAATCTGAGGATAAAGATCCCCTTCAGAATCATTACTTCAACTAGGAAACAAGTTTAATTATATTATTAATTTTTCCCGAAAATGAGGTTTATAATTTTATGACGAAATGATTCGTAAACTGATCGTGCGAGCAGTTTCATGTCTAAATCTCAAACAGATCAAGAGCGAAATCTTGGACGCGGGGGCCACTGGACCAAGGGCACCAATATGACTCGAGAATCGGCACCAAATTGACAAGTTAATCTTAAAAAAGAAAGAAGAACGGAATAAGGGTGCCAGAAGTATCTTGGGGGGATGGTCACCCCCTCCGACCCCGTGGATCTGTTCCTGGCCTGAATTGCTTTTAACTCTTTCATTCATCTAATTTCAACCAAATTAGCTATATAGTTAAAATAAATTGACAGGTACATTTATTCACACTAAATCCCTATTGGGTCATTCGCTATTTAATTAGTCACAAAACAAAAATTAAGGATTTTTTTTAGGGGGACGGGGTTCATTAATAGTCAAAACTTATCTTTCGTTTTCAGGATATTTTACTAAAATATTCGGAAATATCTTTCGATCCCCTACCATATTCAGCCATCAGTCTTTGTTTCTTACCCATTTTATGCTTGAGTCCAGATGTTTTCTTTTTATCCATTTTGAACATTTAGCTACAAAGCTACTTTTCAATCTAATGTCGCTTTTTAATTAGTCACTAAACTAAAATTAAGGATTTGTTGAGTGGGTAGGGGGCAGGGGCAGTTCCAAAAATCCCCCCTTAACATAAATTAATGTTGTAAATTGCCTTATCATACCCCCATCAGGGGGTATTAATTTTAGGGGGTTTATTAATAGTCAAATCTTACCTTTCAATTTCCGGATAATTTACTAAAATATCCGGAAATTTTCTTCGATCCCCTTCCATATTCAGCCATAAGTATTCGTCTCTTGTCCATTCTATGCCCGAGTCCAGATTTTTTCTTTTCATCCATATTGAACCTATAGCTACAAAGCTACTTTTCAATCTAATGTCAGATTGTGAATTGACAAATAGCTATAACTTCCGGTGTTACCGAACATTTATCTGGTAACACAAAGAAAAACTGATTCATCGAAATATCAGTTTCCATGCTCTTAAAATAGGGCGAAGCAATCAAAGATTTTTATGCCAATTTTGCAGATACTGAACCGGCTGAAGACAAATAGTTTTTGCTCGTTTTAAGTTTCATCTTTGCTCTTTACGTTCATAGGAAAGTTTGTTTTTTGTTGTTAATTGGGTAAATAAACTTAGAATAATTGACCAAATTGATAAGTTTACTTAAAAAAGTAGTAAAAAAAAAGAACAGAATGGGAATGAGGGTGCCAGAAAAATCTTGGGGGCCCAGCCCCCTCCCCCTGGATCCGCCTTTGGAATCGACCATGTTTAAGTTAATAGCTAATTAAGTCAACTAGCGAAGTAAATCTCCTACATTTCTTCAAAGATACAGACAATGTTTAGAAAAAAAAATTTATTTGACAAAACAGCCAAACCAAAGTAGAGAATCTGTCTTTTCAAATGGTATCAGTTTTTTTCTCGTTTAAACTAAAATACCAAAACATCGATGCTTTTAAGATCTTTTTACATTTTGACATATCCACATATAACACACAAATGACACCAAAAAATCACATTCAACAAAAATACTCATAATTAAGTTTAATATCCACACTATATAACTTAGAATACACTTACAAACTTTATGATGAAAGCAGTGAAACAAAATTTTCTGAATCTAAGAAAGTTATAGCACATCATTAAACAGTTACGTCTTCTTTACTTGAGTTATCAAGAATCAAATACCAACTACATCAGGTTTTATTTGTTTAGTTGTTTTTATTTTTCAACGGTGAAGAACGAACAAACAAAGGAGTGTGTTTTAATATTTCAAACCGAAAGAGATACCAAAATAATAGAAGCTTAGAGGTCACGTGCATAACTATGCTTTCTTTGTGGATTTAAAAAAATCAGATATCGATATATCCTCAATTTTACTGGTCCAATCCAATCAATTACCACACTACCACACTTGTTAAATTGCGTTCAAATGTACTTATTGAAACCTATTGCAATTGAGTATTTGTTTATCGTGCTTTAGTGCTCAATAAGCTGCAATTCGTCCATTAACAGATAGAAAATTCTTGGAATATTTATCAATAAGCAAAAGCTAACAATATTTTCGGTTAGTTTCAATGATTATTTGAGTTTGCAAAAAATTTTATATTTTTTTTCTTCCAGGAATTCATTTTGACGTTAAGAAAATCGTGACTGAGAGTCCAACTTAAAAAGGACAGTACAACCAAGATGCGGACGTTATAGCGCACGTTCACTTTCCTATAATTCAGCAAATTTCAATAGATGGCAAAAAACATATAGACAAAAGTAAATAAAAACCTAAAACCTAAACTACGCTATGCCTACAGACCAGAAATGTCAGATCAAATGGGTGAAAAGTCGATCAAACGACTCAATCAACTAATTAATCACTCACCTCACAGCAAAAGACTTTCTAGTAAGCTACGACTACAAACTACATAATTTTTCTTCATAGTGTGGAACATTCTAGACTTAGAAAAAATCCAGAGGTCTTAATTTCAGCAGACATATATATTAAACACACAATTATATATGAACAAAACTAGAAATGCTTGTGGTGGGCGCAGCAAAGTTGCAAGGACTGGATAAAAAAGGAGCAAGATATACAGCTTAACCATCTTCAAACTTTAGACGAGCTTTTTATGCCTAAACTATACATTCCCTTTTTTATGACAAAAGAAGGAATAAGCAGAGATGAAAATAATTGTATTTGTTAGGTAGATGGAATGGGAGAAGAAAACTGAACTTGATAAAACTACGTTTAAATATATGTAAAACGACTGCTCTTCTAAAAAAAGAGGGAACATGGAATACAGCTTTTAAAGCCTAAAAAGGCTAAGTCCAGAAAGAACTCTTTTATCCTTACAAAAAAAAAACATTTAGGATTTACCAACGGCTTCTAGATTTATATCATTAAAACTAAATAGGAAGGACGATGATCAATTAAAAACCATAGCAATGATCGATACCTATCTGTTTTAATTAATAAGGATAATGAGGTTTTTTATTTTTAGCAATAAAGCAAATTGCAAAATTCAAGCAAAAGTAAAACAAAGAAACATAGTCAGCCAGAAAAAAAAAAAAAAAAAAAAAAAAAAAAAAAAAAAAAAAAAGCTTTAAGCTGATCTGAGCTTTCACGTTATATAATTTTTCTGACCTCTTAGCTAAATTGTTTCGAATAAAGCAAGAGCGGAAATCAGTACATCAATGAATGGGAGAAGAGTATGCTCATAGAAATTATACTCACTGACAATGCTGCAACAACGAACAGGACCTAAAGGAGCGAAATCGAAAATTTTCAAAGAGCTTCTCTCTCTTCTGAAAGGCTCATATTAAGCAGCTAAGAATGACAAAGTATTACTACAATCAATATGAGCGGCATTGAATGGCAGTTGCTCCCTTCATTTTAAAATTCCAGTTTGGAGTAAACCAAAAATTTATATATATATATATATATATATATATATATATATATATATATATATATATATATATATATATATATATATATATATATATATATATATATATATATATATATATATATATATATATTATATATATATACATAAAGCTAGTCGCTGTAAGTCAAATGCTTTCATTTCCTTAGTTCAGTTTACCATAGTGCTTAAACCAAAACCACAAGCTTCAAAAACTAATAAAAAGACTAATCTACATGGGCAGTCAGGCAGTCAACTGAATGGAAAGTCCATAAGCATAATGCCGACTGCCTTCGCCATTCTTGTTTCCTTGATTTTTAAAGGGGTCACAAATCGACGACCCCCTCCCCAATACAAAAAAAAAATACTGAAACATACTAAACACTAGAATCAATAATTGACTATCTAGTACTACAATGCGAACTACTGCAAACCAAAGACTACAACCAGCCAGTTTAAAATCTATTAGTCTCTATGGCATAGTTACAGCCTTTGGCGTAACTGCTAACAACATTAGTAACCACAAAAACTAATCTACAAGGGCAGTCGAACAGTCAACCAGGTGGCAAATCCACGGGCATTATGTCGACTACCTTCTCTTTACATGTCTCCATGATTTCGGCTTGGGGTCATAATTTTGGGAGAGGAATACATTAATGATCCCTCCTCCCACAGAGTAAAATCAACTATGAAACACTAGTCACTGAAAATAGCTACAAAACTATCTATAGCTACATAGTGGACCACTGTAAACAAAGGGCTATGACTAAAGGAGTTTACAGTTTCCCACAGTGCTTGCACCAAAGATAAAATCTTCAAATAATTAATAAAGAAGCAAAAAGGAAAGGACTAATCTACAAGGGCAGTCGAACAGTTAACCAGGCGGCAATTCCACGAGCATGCTGTCGACCACCTTCGCTTTTTATGTCTCGATGATTACGCATAGGGTCATTCAATAAATAACCCCCTTCACCCCAAAAACAACAAATACATCTAACCGTAGATTGCTACTCACTGGGAATCACTAATAGCTATCTAATACTACAAAGCAGATCACTGTAAACCAAGGGCTATCATTAACCGGGTTGACAGATTACCGCAGTGGTTTGCCAAGTCATAATCGCCACAAGCTAAAAAATACGAAAAAAAGGAGAAAACTAATCTACAAGGGCAGTCGAGCAGTCAACCAGGTGAAAACCATGTCCACGAGCATACTGCCGACCACCTTCCGCCTTTCATGTCACCATTCAATCAGCCTGGGGGTCAATTAATAGCCACCAAGACCTGATTGGTTGAGTATATACCCTTAGAGTACAAAAACAAACCATGCCCTGGGTATGCTATATAAAGCAGACTCTTGCAGCTAAGCACGATACTACTTTTTACACTCTACTGAAGGTTCTATCAACCAAAAAAATAAAAAAAAACTAAAATATTATTTTAATGTATTTTTTTCTATTTTGCAAATCTGTTTTAGGTTGCAAAAATTTCTTTGTATGAACCTTGTCTAAAACACAGCTCAGAAATGAAAAATACAAGCACAGAGGTAAAATTCAGAAAGTGAATTTTCTTTCAAATTCAAAATTTGAATTACCTTAACAAAACATTCTGTAATTTATAGGCTTATTTAAACGGATTGCATATCTTTTCTGTTTAATAAAAAGGGAAATTTTAAACGTAAACTAAACAGTTTTGGCCCTGATAGAACCTTATCTAATGAAGAAGGTTGAATTAATCTCCAACTAAGAACAAATTTTAGGAATATTTGAAATTTACTACTAAATCGTAATTTTAAATATAACTGATACCACGAATACTAGCAACCTTCTTCATTACAAATCTAAAACAATAACAATCAATGATAAAAAAAAAGATAAACTAAAAAGAAGAAGAAAGAAGTTTTCTATCACTAGACTAAAACTACTTGGAAAATTTGGGACAAATTGGATGGGTTAAGAATTTAAGCAGCATTTTTATCTTCTCTTTCTTCACCAGTTCTTTCTTACCAATATAAAAAAAAACATTTATAAAAGAAAATAGAGAGAATAGGATAGAGCAAATGATCATATTTGATAAAGTATATTAAGCAGATGTTGCAATAGCAAAAAAAATAAAAAAAATAACTTGAATGATGCAATTCGTAAAGCAATAGACAAAACAATAAATTAATGAGTTTATTTGATTTTAATAGTTGTTTCTTCGAAAAACAAGCAAATCCAAGAAAATCTAGTGATATGAAAAGGAATACAATTACTCTAAACTAAAATCCTTTAAAATCAATTAAATCAAATTAAAATCAATTCAGTAGCTGTGTGAAAAGAATAGTTTTAAGGAAGAAGAAGACAAAAAGGGGCTGTTAAACAACTTATTTAAAACCACATAGTACATCCCCACTACTTAAGTAACAACGTAAACGCATATTTAAACCAACATTAATAAATCAACACGAAAATAAATAATTTTTTTTGCACTAAAGCACCGATGTTCTGGGTTACAAATTACAGGCTGGTACTAGTAAAATTAAGCATTAAAAAAAGAAAGTACCCGCTTACCCACCACGTCCCACCCAACCTGTTTGAAAAGACAGAGACTAATGTGACAGTGACGCCAATTAACAAAAATTAGGGAGGGGGGACAGTTATGTTCTTTCAATTATTTCAATGAAAATACCAAAAAAAGTATTTTTCAAAACGGGAGGGGGCGGCAATTGACGCCACTGTAATGTAGAAGCATGACAACATCAACAACAGACAAATACGAAAAGATATTATTGGAATAACGACGTGAAGAAACATATGAATTGATACAGCACCGTCTCTTCGACAAATATCAAATTCAGGGTGAACGTTTTATTTTGACATTACTTTAACGGAAATCGGAATTGATAGTTCATGTGCAGTAAATACAAAGAACAAAAACAACAACATTTTTTCGTTCGTTTTCATAAAGAATAGAGCTTTAATCAAAAATTGTTCAAGTTCCAAAGCTAAAGACGGAGCTGTAGATGTCACATATGTCGTTAAAAAAAACATTTGCTTAGGTGGCCTATTTTGTGGGCCTTCATATGACAGTAGCTCACAAAATGGGCTAATATTAGTTACTGAAAATTCTTATCGACTTAGAGAGAAATTCAATACTAAATGAAACTTTAACGAATCAAAATTTTTGGCTCTCTTCACCATAGCTTAGCCAATGAGAAGACATCCTCAATAAAAAAAAAGAAAAAGAAAAAAAATACTACGAAGACTAAATAAGCTTTAGAAACAAAGTTGATAGTAGTCCAAATGTATCATCCAACGGTATATTTAATCCTTTTTTATTTTTAAAATTTCACCATCATTAGAACGTCAATGAGCAGACTGATCCAATTCGAACTCAAGCCTCATCATGAGGCTCGAGCCTCATCTAAAGATTCTAGCGTCACAAAATGCATCTACAGCAGATAATATAGGTAACTGCATTAAAATGTAAATTTCAAAAAGTCAGAGTTACCCTCAATTACCCCTATTAGGTTTCAAATATTAGGGGAGCCATTAAATGGCATTTCTAACTCCCAAAGGCGTATCCCTCTTAGAACTGGGCAAAAAATGCAAGTAAAAAAAAACGCTTAAGGATGGGCATTAGAGGTTTTTCACTACGTTTGTCATTGTAAGGACCTAGTTCTCTTTACATACGCCTTTTATGATGAAAAATAAATAAAGCTATTAATTTTTGTTACTTGCAAAAGTTTTTGGTGTGTTCTTTTTTCTGCAGTCTAACGGCTTTAATAGTTCAACATAAGACAACAACTTCGCTTTTTTTAAGAAGGTTGAAACTAATGAATCCAATGATGCAAATATATCGTCCTTTCGATACAAATCGCAGGTGTTGAATTGTCACAAAATCACGGGTCTCATAGGGAATGCAAACCCTATGCGATTCTACCCTCATAAGCACAGTAATTGATTTTACAAAAAAATGTCACATGATGCTTCTGATTTCGGTTCAGTTAGTCCCATTTATAATTTGGATACTTTTAGGCTTATGACTATACCAATCTTAAGCTTTAATTCTTTGTAAAAGGCTGGATGTTGCCTCTTCCTGGTGTAATGATTAGCGATTATGATGAAAATACCATTAATCTAACATGCAGTATTTTTATGGCTAAAAAAACTCACTGAAGAAAAGTTAAAAAATGTCAAACTGATAAAATTAAAGCTTTTCACTATTAGGAATGAATAGAAGGACAATATACGAGTCTATTTGAGGGTCGTTATTAGTTAATTCTAAATAAATGTTTGCCATCAAAACCGAGTAACAACACACAAATTTAACCAACATGAAATAATTCAAACCTCGATTATGGCCGATGGATCATACATTTGAAACAATACTACTTAATATGCAATTGGTTTAAAAGCCAGCCCTTTCATTACACACCATATAGCTTTTATCTTCCATTTATATTTGGCTAGACATATTTGGGACGATCCACTAAAACTGGTCAAGCAGGAGATTAGACATTATTTGGGCACACGTTGATTTGCTCGATCGGATGGTCAGCCGATACATCTAAAAAATGATGATTGAATGTTAGACGCTTCACTACAGACAAATTTCTCCCAGCTTTGCCAAAGACGAGCTTTGATCTCAAGCCCCCGCCCACCCCCCTCTATGAGTCAACCCGTGATTTATACTTCTTTATTGCTTCCCAAGCAATCCAATTGTTCTCTTTTATTGAAGCAACATCAATCATACATGATAATATACCACTAGTGCCAACAACTATAGGGTCGTTCAATAACTAATGTTCTACTTTTTTCCTAGGATATTTTGATACTTGAGTATCATACCATAGCTACGATAGGTTTTCGAAAAAACAACAACATAATAATAGGAGTGACCCCCTCCCCTCCATCCCCCCGAAAAAATCAGTAATACCTGAAAATGATAACAGTAAGGTATTCCTCAGTAATAAAAAGAACTTTTTTGTCCGTCTATCATGAAGATAAACAAGCCAAAAAATGAAGTAATTCTTTTTTATGAGGAATTGGCTACGCTACTCTAAAAAATCAGTCAGGTCCTTTCCGAGTTTCTCTACAATATATAAACCATCCGGAATGCTATTATCGTTTATACTTATAGCATAACAAGTTAATATGAACTAAATTTGCACCTTAATTCAAATAGAAGCAGTTGGACTTCAATTATTTGACACCCTGTTTCATATTCTGTATTTCGAATAGAATATTGAATATTTTGCCTCAATGGGTGCGAACGATTATTAAAAAGAAGTGCAACAACCTTTGACATAAATTCAAATTCTTAAAAAAGCCTTTTTATAACGAGCAAGTGTGAAAACTACAGCACTACTTATCAAACGGCCTTATAGATCAGGTGTCGGCAAGCTATTACCTTCGGGTCACCGACTGACCCGTTTTAGTTAAGAAGGGAAATATAACTTATTAAGGGGTGGGGGTAAAGTTAGGTTACTTTACACCCAACCACCTAATATGCCAATATACAGCCCAAATTATATTATTTTATGAATAGCGTTAGGTTAGGTACTTTAGCCCTCGCCCCCGATTGAACAAATATATATTCCAAATTATATTTTTACTTCAAAATAAAGAATTATATTTTCATCATGTTATGGTATATTTAATTATGAATAAAAAAACTTCACTTCTTGATTGTGTTTGGTATAATACACAAGTACCGAAAATAGCAACTAATAACAACATCTTAATTCGACGATAGTCACAAGGAAAAAAAGAAAAGAAAAAAGACATAATTATTTCCTCATAATACCAGCATCTTAGGCACCACTTCAAGAAGTTTTTAAGCTTTGAAAGATAATTGACTTTGCCGTTTTGTCCAAATTTGGTGATACTTATTACGAGCAGATACTTTCGCAAACGAAATTTATTTTAAGCAACCACAGGGACCACAAATTCAAATACTTGCATTCGTCTTAAAACGATCCCCGCTCCAGATAAATATCAGCTATATGGGTGGTTGATCCATCAACAAACAAGAATTCACAAGAGACAGCAGAGCTTGATAAAGCAAAAACAGCTAATCTTACATTTATTCTGAATGCAGGTATCCTTCAAAACAAGAGGTTGTCCACTTCCCACCAACTTGTGTACATCTCGGAATGCCACGTGTGCCGTGCAGTTCTGCCCAAATTGGAAGTTCGAATTTTAGCAAAATTTACAAACATTCTTGAATTAAGAAGGGTCTTGTTAACAAAAATCGACGAAAAAATTGTGGAATTAGTTCCGCCACACCTGGCACGTGCTACCTGGTGTACATGATTTCTGAGCGGCGGTAACCCCTCGCCTTGAAAGAGCCTGATAACGGTACCTTGTGGAGTCATCATACTCAAACTCTGCAGGCAGTTGCCATAACCTAAACGACCAACTAGAGTAAAACCATACCAGTATCTGCACTTCTAATAGTCTTCGGTATTTAATGGCGGTATTGGGTCACAAAAAAGGTATTGCTCCAAATCGTTCTTTCACAGTAAGTTCTAGTTTATTCATGCTTGGAACTGAATTCTGTCCATTCGTCTGAAAGTTCACAAACAAATACTTTAAAATGTATATACCCTGTGAGGTAGATACAACAATAAAGACGACTTGTATTATTATTTATTTATTTTTTTACGCAAAAGGTGTTAGTATTTGACCGCCTAAAAAGATGCCAAAATGAATCGCAAGGTCATTTTAGTTTTTCCCTCTTCAACTTTCTCTTATCGTCTCAATTCTAATGTGTTTTTATTATTCTTTACAGAAATTGAAAAACAAACAAACAAACTAAAAAAAGGGCTCTCACCTGTGCTTGTTTATTTGGTTCAAGTCTAAGAAGACAACCAACTTGTTGAGTTTTTGTATGTATAATACCCGCTCCAACAAAATTATCTGGATTCGGATCTATACCATCTAGAAGTTGTATGCCAAAGCCAGACAATTTAGCACGTGACGCAGCCGTGTCAATTGGATAATTCGCTTTAAAGATCTTCTGACATTCTTGCTGAGGACTAAAATGTGCAAAGGTTTCTTTGAGAAAAAACCATATTTAAGGCGTTCACAAGCCAGATGGAGTTACTTTATTTTTTTTTTTACATCATTAAGTTCTATAGTCAAAGGCCTGGAGCATATTACCAAAAAAAATCCAGATTTTTCAAAAATATAGAGGTTTGTAAAAATAATTTTCTTTTTGAAACCAGTTGGACTACCTCCATGTTTAAATTGGCAGCAGTTAATCAACAGGTGTGGTTACATCTTTTTTAAAACACATATTTACTGCTCATCCGTTGGAACGACTTCTATGAACCGGTTTAAGTCGTTTTTCATTAAGTTCTCATAATAATTAGAAGTTTCTTTTCATGCGAAAAGTAACTTCGAAAAAAGCCTTCTTTTTCACTCTCAGAAACTGATATAAAAAAAAATTATCATCGTTTCAATATCCTGAATGGTAGAGAAACATTTCCTGTAGACAAACTGCTTCTTAATAACAGTAAAAAAAAAAAAAAAAAAAAAATCTTATATCCCCTTCCTTTATCGACTAAAACCTGCTTGTGATTTCAAACAAGCAACATGTTCTAAAGGCGGACATACATTTATTACATGTACTGTGATCGGCATACCGTCAAACAAATATCTTCATCGTTAAAAACCCTCCTTGGTTGCTTATTGAAAGTGCTGAGTAATTAGCACAAAAATAAATTACCAATGAAGGATACAAGTCAACGAGTAAATACCATGTTTAAAGTAGTAGTAAAACACTGAGATTACCTCAGATAACAAAGTATTTGATCATGTTAGATTTCAATAAGCACAATGACATTAGATTTCGATAAACATTTACATCGCTAGTACCGTTTATAATTACTTAGCATATTCAAACGTGAAAACTACAGGACAGAATCATTGCGTTTTCCTTGACATACTAAGAACGACTAAATGAAAACACTCTCAACAGAAATATAATGTTAGAGGAGGCAATTGAATGAGGTAATTGGGATTAAAGGAGCAAAATCTTACAGGGATGATTTATCTCGTTCGTTTTGTCAACTGTTGTCACTTGAATTTGCAATAGTTCGCAGAGGAAGAATTTACTAAAATCGAGACACTTAAATTACAAAACAAACTTATATTTTCCCAGAAGGTCTCCACCATAAGTCTTTCCCTATTTCGTGTTATTATGCTATTAGATTATAAACTCTAACGATATTCAGTCAGATTATTGGTAAATACAATAGATTTAGCTTGGGTTTTCGAATTGTCAAAATTTTGAATAGCATCCAAGTACACGCCAATCCTTTCCATTCTATTTAACAGTTTAAGCAATAGAAAAAAAAACCATCTTAGTAATTTCTGTAAACATCCCTTCCAAAATAGAATATTAAAGATTGCCAAATGACTTTTTTCCCATTTCCACAAAAAGAAGCTTTTTGAGTTCATTCAATATTTGTCAATAGTAAAAAAGAAATTGACTTGTAATTGTACACACACCTTTTCAAGGGTGCGATAACCTTTCCACGGCGTCATAAAAAAACCTTCCATTTTGCATTTCATGTCTGTTATCGAAAGTAAAACGACCCTTTAAGAATGAAGCTCTTAAAAAACCTTATTTACCATACTTTACGACAGAAATCGAAGGAGGAGTTTTTTGTCCAAGAAGGGTTTGGGACCTCCTAAGGCCAAAAAAATTGAACAACAACACATAAACAATTAGTAGAGAAACACGCAAACATTTTGATAAAAACTGCAGGTTTTTGGAGCACTACATCTACTCTTAGCAGCAAAAATTTTAGAACCCTCTCCCATTAAAAGTCTGGTATATAAGTATCTAGGCCTAATTACTATCTATTCTAGTGTTACAAAAATACTTAAGGTCTACTAGCAGTACCATATCAAAGCTTCATCAAAATGAATTGATAATTATCAAAAGAAAAGGTGTCCACCAATCCCGGTCTTCTTCTACCGCTACTAACACAATTAACAACAACTCTCTGCAGGAACAAAGCCACCTGAGGCCAACACAACTACGCACGTTCCTCCTCCATTGGAACTTATTCAAAGCTTCATTCTTTACGACCTCTCATGAAGGTTCAATTTCCTTGAAAATCCTTTCCAATGATCTCTTCCCGGCCTATTGGGGGTAACCTGCTTTTCGTTTGGACCCCCTATGGATAACCAAGAAGCATTGTCTTTGGCAATCTGTCATCCTTCATCAGTAAAACTTGGTCTAACCATCTTAACATTTCCTTAATTATAACCCTAGAAAGTGGATCAAACAGCATTTCTCTTAAAGCTTATTGTTTGATATAGAGTTAGACGAACTAGTTTCTAATACCCTGCATAGACAGTTTCCCTGGAAAAGATTTGACGAATCTTCCTCAGCCATTCAAAGCGTTGCGTTTCAGAGCGTTTGTTAAGATAAGTCGCACAGACTTATGTTCCTATTCTTCCTAACTTTTTCAACGGCGACTGGGAAACGAATTCCCGAATAAAAAAGAAAAATGCAGGTTTTCTACCTTCAATATTAATATACGAAAAGTGTTTTTCTTTTTTTTCTTTTTTTTTATAACTAAGATTCGTTGAGCATACACCAAAAGATTATTTCAAAAAAGTAAATTTATTATCAGAAAGTATATACTTAACTCTATTTTACGGCATAGTTACCAAGTCTTTTCAAGTATTTATCGTACCTCTCAACTAATTTTAAAGTAATCTCTTCATAAAAATTTGCTGCCTGCTCTAATAACCATGAGCTCACGGCCGTTTTTACGTCGTCGTCATCATTGTAATGGTTGCCACTGAGGTGGCAACTGGTTGAGCTAGAGGCTCAACCAGTTGACTCTCTCCCGGCGCAAAATCATGAGGTCTGTGTTTTCGAATAGGCAGGGTGTTTTGTTGGTCGACTTCACGCTATGAAGAACCATTATCAATGCAGAAGTATACTGCTAAACCCTCAGAAAGCTTCACAGTGATTTAAAAAAATAAAATAAAGATGGCATGATGACAAAAAAAATGTTCTTCATGACAATGCAAGGCCTCACACTACAGATCAGACCCGCAATTTTTGGACACTTTTGGCTGGAAAGTTTTAGACCACCCAACCTACAGTCCCGATCTTGTGCCGAGTGATTACCATTTGCTTCTCCACCTCTAGCAACACCGCAGTGGCAACCGTTACAACGATAATGACGACGTAAAACGGCAGTGAATTCTTCGTTATTGGAGTAGGTGGCAAGTTTCTACGAAGAGGTTACTTTAAAATTGGTTGAAAGGTGTGATAAGGGTTTGAAAAAAAAAAAACTTTAAAAAAGAAAAAGAGTAAAGTTTGTACTTTCGTGATCATAAATTTACTTCTTTGAAATCTTTCGTTGCGTACTAATGTTTAAACGTACTTACTTAAAAAATAACCCTCGTAATTTTATTTTGCTCCTTGTTGTTCATTATGAAAACACTGACGCTTCTGCATATTCTCAAATCCTTCTTTGAAAAGGAAGCTGATGGTGCTATGAGAAAGAAAAATTCCCAGCAAATCTGGAAGTTCAAAGGTACAGGAGCGTATGAAGAAAGGTCGTTCGGGCTCGTGTCCCTAACCCCCTCCCCCCTATTGAAATCTTGATATGGTACGCTTTCTCACACTATTTTCTACGTTTTAAAATGTAGAAAAAAATTTTAAGTGTAGGATGAATTCTACATCCAAATGTAGGATGAATTCATCCTACATTTTGAAAATGCACTTATGTACTCGCTTACAGGCACATTTTGAAATGTACTTGTAGTCTTTATCTATTTCTCGCTTTTCTTTGAATTTAGACCTCTCCTTGTATAAATTCAAGCTTACATCAATGTAAAGATGTTTTACCAAGAAACATACCGATGCACATAATGTATTCCTCCTCAAAAACTGGTTGAAATTATTTTTATGGTTTAAGTAAATTTCAAAAGAATGTGGCGTTAACTTCTCAAAAAAAGAGCAGGAATCCAATACTGGGAGAAATATATAAAAACAAAAATCAATATACTCGTCCGAAACAGGACAACATAGAAACCCTCACCCCTTTGGCTACTAAAAGATTCAGAAGCAGGAACATGATATTTCTTTAAATAAGGGAACATGTCTTCAAAGTAGAAATACCCAAAGCCTTTCTTCAATTCTGCCCAGCGACAATCTCAGGTCTGAGCCCTATCATTAAGAAAGATCCTGGAAACATTCTCCATGCTTATAAGGCTAGTAGTACTGATGAAACAGCGTAGTAATGCTCCTGGCTTGAAAACCCGTGATAAAATAAAAAAAAAATTAGATAAGTTGGGTAAATCAACATACTAATACGACTACATCAATGATAGAACAACTGAAGTCAGGTCATCGAAGTACTACGTAAGTACAAAAAATAAGTCTACTTATTTATAACTTTCCTGGAGTACTTATACTAAAATAAAATAACAATGAACTCAAAGCCCACGAGTAACAAAGTGTTCTTGGGAATTTCGAAGTACTTTCTCAAGTAGCAGATTACCAAGTAGATTTCAAGTTACCTCCACTTGAGTTTGATTCAAGCATAATATAGGATTTTTGAAACAATCATAGAAGTAGAAAAATTGCCACTTATTCGACAAGAAATATTTTATAGCACTCAAGGGACAATAGGTGATGACGGGTCCTAAAAGGATACATTCAAAAATAGTCCAAGGGAGGGCATAAAGAGATGTGTAAATTCAGCAAAAAATATTCATAACCATCTTAAGGTATTTCTTTTATTGTCTTTATAATATAAATTTTTGACTTTTTTCTCTGTTCTCTAAAACTATCATATATAGTCGTACAGCAAGTAAAACTTGAAACAAACAGAAATTACTAGTAATCCATAGTTAAAGCCTAACACGAACAAAAATTACAATAGATAACGAAATAGGACTTGAAATAATATCTTACTATTTAAAATAAAAGATACCTAAAAACTAAATTTAAAATTTATCGCAGCGTAAAACGAACAGAAATTACCACAAATAAGAGGGGGGTTATCCCCCGCCCTCACTAAAACTCTTCACCGGCTAGAAGTCTCACTTCCGCGTTCCTCAAACAGATAAATATTTCTGAAAATAAGTTTTTATTGGCCAAAAATAAAAAAAAGTGCCAACACAATTTCACGGTTTGCATATAAAAATTCTTACTATAAACACACGTGACTTTCAATTCAACGTTAGGGTTTAGAAAGACTTTCTTCGTCAATATACAATTTCTAGTTTCATTTCATTGAAAAGTATAGAAAGCTGAAATACAAAGAAAACTTTACACAAAACGTTAATAGGTGATTTGTAGGCAATTCTTTAGGTTAATGAAGCAGTAATTTGAATTTTGTTTGTTTTTCTGTTTATCAAATATCCAAACGTACCTGGCGCCGTGAATTTAAGAATAAAAAAAAATGTTCTCCTGAGCAGATTAGTAAAAAAAAAAAAGATTATTTCATTTCGCGTATTTTAAACTCTCCAAAACTCAATACTGGTCAGCTTTTTTGATCGAAGCCGAACAGCCAACGTGCAGTGCAGTGCGTAACTGTGTTGGCCTTGGGCAGCTTGGTGCTGCGGTGAGTCGTAGTAGTAGTAGTAGTAGTAGTAGTAGTAGTAGTAGTAGTAGTAGTAGTAGTAGAAATATCTAAAAAAAAAAAAAAAATATCCTGTACCTATTCAAGTTTTTCCATCGAGCAAAGAAAATTTCTCCCGTCATCTCTGTCGGCTCAAAAAACTTGTTGAGTGAGAGTGGAAGTTTCAAATTGAATTTCTGTTGAATCCCGTTATAGGTGAACATAACTGTCAACGACGGAAATTCACTTATTTCTTCAAGACATTCAACGTTAATAAGTTGTTGAACCTGGGCACCCGCTTCAATAGTGCTGTCAATGGGTTTGACTTGGATTACCAGCTTTGAGATGTTATCAACCCCTGCGTCCACAGATGATGTGAAATTCTAGAAGAAAAATGATAATTGAAAAAATAAAAGGAGGAAGATTTATTGTGGCTATGAGATGCAGGAGGGTTAGCTGTTCATTCAAAAACACGCCTTCTTTTAATGAGCAAAAACATGAAAGGCTGAGAAGGGTCTCTTAAAAACAAGTCAAATGGCCAGACTAAGCATAAAAAACTGCATATTTTAACCTAAAAGTAGATTTATTGCGTTGACGGTGTAAGCATTTTCTGATAGATGGCAAAGGTTATTAGGGGAGAGGAGATGTAAAAACCTTAAGGTTGCGGGAGAACCTCCTCAAAAGCTATAAAAAAAGAAAAAAAAAGGAAAATTTAGAAGCGATATAACGGGTGACAAGCTACATCAATGAATGAAATGACATTAAAAAAAAAAAAGTCTTCAAAATATATGGTTGAGGGCAAAATTCAAACAAGTTGAATTTATACTGGAAGTCTTATTAGCTTCTTGACATGAACCTATTATTAGAATGGAGGCTAGATCCGAAAAAACTCGTCAAAATTCTGAGACCTCTTTTCAAAATAGTGGTAAGCGAAAATAAAAGTCAAGCAAAACCAAAAAGGCAAAAAGTCGTCCAAGTTACTAAGCTGATGCCAGAAAGGTACATCTTGATACATTTTTTTATTTTATTTTATTTATTTTTTTTTAATCCTGAAAAATTTTATTTTGTAACGTTCCAAATGTCAGACCAGATTAATAGAACCAAATTACTTACTGATAGAGCCTGATTCGTTTTGTTTCCAATATAGAGCCCCATTCTTCCTAAGCTTTGCCTGAATTCTGATTTGACTCCAATCTGGACTAAATCATTCTCAAAGAGAACGCCATTGTTTTTAAACAAGAACTTCTTATAGTTATCAGTGGTATCAGCAGTACTAATGGGAGGGGTGGGTGCTGCAGGCTGATCTCCAAAGACGTCAACAAGAGACGCCGCTCCGTTACTTGTTGTAGGTGTACTGCTCAAACCAAGGAGATCAACAGTTGCTCCAGGCTAAAAAACAAACCATATTAGTGTTTTCCAATCACTTAGCTCAATTTTTAGTTGACAACTGAAATAACTTCTTTGTTCTCAACCATCCAACTCATCCGCGCCAAATTTATTAAAAATATACTAATACATAAAATAAACTAAAGTTGAAGTGGGTGACTGGTTAGCAAATAGGTCAGATCAGGGGCGCCGATGTAAGGGGGCATGGGTTATGGGTAATTGTCCCTCCAGATTTTGAAGAATGTTCTGTTTTCGTTAAAAAAAAAATAAAAAAAGCAAAATTGATCCCCTCCCTAGATTTTCAAAAATACCTTCTTTTACTGTCTTGGAAAGAATCTTTAGCCCCTTTTCCCCTCATTTTTTAGAATTAATATAACTTTTTTGTGTGTCACAATATATAGCATTTGTGAATTAATAGAACTTTTTTTCAATTTACGTATATCCTTGACAAAAGATCCACCAAAGCGAAATCAATCTACAATGGAAATTAAAGGAAACCAACCTTACTGTTCATTATTTGTTTTCGTTTTCTTTATAATTTTCTCGGTTTGGTTCCGTTTTTCTTGCATTATCGAAAAAAATCGAAGGTTTGTCTCGGCTGAGGCAGTTCCAAAGTAACTGCTAAGATTTCAATAAGCTAAAATTTCCCAGTATTTCATGTCTCCTTTAAATTAAGGGAGGTAAAAAAAAAAATTCTCATCCTAAAATTTATCTAAAGGACTTCAAAGGAAAGGTTAAAAATTTTGGGTCAAAAAGTGCATTTTTTGCTGATTAAACAACGTCTAATCAAACCCTCCAAATGAAGCTTGTGAATGAAACATGTTCAGTTTATATAGACTGTTTTTTTGTCTATATAAAAAAACATTGCAAGTTTTTTTGCAATGTGTTAATATTTGTGATTTGGTAAAATTTTTCATATTTAGTTTACCTATTGTTGCTAAAAAGAAGGATATATTAACAGGATAAGCTTGTTTTGGTGTTACTTGGTTGTTTTACATTTGCTGTTTTTTTGTTTTGTTTTTTTTTTTTTTTTTCATAGGCATGTATTTTGGGGGTGATACCTGACACGGGGATGCCATGGATATTCTGTGGTAGCCACAACACTTGACTGGGTAAAGAATTTAATGTGGCGAAACCCTATAGGCAAGTGTATTCTCCTGATGAGCCCTTGTGTTGGGTTGTTGCCTCTGAATTATTTGTCTTTATTGTTTCTATTGTTTGGTAAATGACGACTTATACTTATTGACGACATGACTGCCTGTCCATGGATTATTCTTTATGGTTGATTGTGTATGGCTATGCTGTTTGACCTATGTGATTGTATGGATCAGTAGGGTTAAGGCCTCATTCAAGTGCTGGTCTATATTAGTCACTAATTTAGGAAAACAGTCTTCCTTTTCTCCGTCTCTTTCATGTTTTCTTTTTTTTTATGTGTTTGTGCTGTTGCATTGGTGATTTCTCTTTTCATGATAGACTATATGTGTTTAGGAATAAATTTGGATCTGCAAATCTTTATAGGCCCTTGAAAGCCGTGATGTTTTATAATCGATGCTAATATTTTTAAGTTACATTGGAAAATTTTGTTTGGTTATTTTCGGCTCTATTCGGGCCAAACAGCCGTTTTGTGACACAAAAGAGCATTTGTTTTTGGCATGATCTCTTTCAATACATAAATAAGCATTTGAGCTTAAAATTATTATTTGCATGAATCATCCTACGATTTTTTTTACTCGCTGGTACTATATGATTACCCTTGGTAAAACGGAACCCCCCCCCCATAGCCTTGCTTCCGAAAAAAGAACGAACCACCGTTTTTTAAATTAGCAAGCTAAACGTTATGTTCCAGAGTTCTCAGACATGTTGAAATTCATGGTATAGATTTCATGAAGATATCAAACCCATGATTTGGAGTGTTCTTACCCTTTATCGAAAATATTGAATTTTGTTATGGTGCTTCTGCTAATTTTGTTATTTATTTATTTTTCTGATGTTATAGTATAGTTCTGCTTGATAAGGCGACAAAAATGAGATAGGATTGCTTTTCTTGTCAATTTTCAAATTATTGGCTGTCTCTTTTACATTTTATGACCTGTACTAGCAAATACAGCATACAAAACAGACCAACTGAACATCTTTCCAGCGATAGTATATGCACAAACTTTTAATTACCCAAAAATTGCGGCCCAGAAATAATTGAGGTTTATGATTGAGTCTTTTTTAATGAGAAATATACACTAATTTTGCAAAGTGATGGGGTGAATAAAAAAAAGTAGATGTCTTTTCTTTTTATCATTGCTGTCATTAACGGTATTTTTCCTGTAGAAATACATAAGAAATACAGGACATACTTGATTTAGTCCGAGTATTACTTTCCTTCCAGGTTGAATAAGTGGGCTACCCTTTTGCATCTAATATTCAATTCAGCTTTTTCTTTTTGCTGCTAATGTTTAGATGAATACTTTCATTTACTATTTTATATTTTCTTTCTTTCATAATTTCTTGTTCTATGTTAACAAGGTGATATGCTAGCACATCTTCTGTAAATGTAATTTTATTTTAAGATAGCTCTGAGGTTTAAACACTATTCTCCCCCCCCCCCTCCTATTAAAAAAAAATGTTAGAGAAAAAAAGGATTTTTTTTAGGCGAGCAAACAATCGCTTTCAGGCAAAAAAAATCCTCTGAAATATAAAAAACATATGGTAGAGCCAGGCAAATAAAATTTTCAGGAACAAACTTAAAAATCAAATCCAGAAAATTTTTGAAAGTTTCATTCACCTAGCTAAAATATTTCATTCACCTAGCTGAAATAATTCATTAACCTAGCTAAAATAAATCATTAACCTAGCTAAAATATTTCATTAACCTAGCTAAAATATTTCATTAACCTAGCTAAAATATTTCATTCACCTAGCTTAAATATTTAATTCACAGAGGGTAAATATGGTACTGAAGAAAGTTCATCCAGAAAGCAGTTGCTTACCCTACATTGGTTCT
The DNA here is from genome assembly GCF_032884065.1 of Artemia franciscana. NCBI lineage: Eukaryota > Metazoa > Arthropoda > Branchiopoda > Anostraca > Artemiidae > Artemia > Artemia franciscana. The sequence goes on from NC_088865.1 coordinate 33,032,271, forward strand.
AATAAATCCACGTTTCCTCTTTAAGCTTTTCTCGGTGTTCTTTTCAGCCCCTGTGCCCAGAATAATAAATACAATTTTTCCATTTCACAACGTTGAAAGACGGCCAAAGATATATCTTTAAATGACTTAGAGGGCGTAATTATTGTCTCATTTATGGATGAATACATGATAAATAGTAAACGAAACAACTGAATGTAATTAATAATAAATTAATACTAAGTGAAATAATTAACGAAATAGAATGACAAATCTTAGGTTAAAGTATGATAGATACGAACGGCCCGGCAAATTCACTATTCTAATTACAGTTTAATCTCTGGCACTGACAATTAAGGCTCTTGCTATACAGCCTATGATTTAATGGGACGTAATTATTGCGACACTTGGTAGTAAATGAGCTAGACATGCCTTTCCCAGATAAAACTCAAATTACAAGCGTGGTTTTTCTTAGCGATGTAGTATTTTGTAGAAGATGTGTTTTGGTTTCGTATGTGAAGAAAAATAAATAAATAGAATAAATAAGTTGATAAGTATCATAATAAGGGGAAGGATCATACCTCTTTTTGTTGAGACATGATAGCAACGGGAAGAGGGGCCTTGGCCTCTTTTGGTTCCCCTTCCACCATTCTCCCTGGCTTCTTTTTCTTCAAAATGGCTAGTATAAACGATTCTCGCTCAGGGAAAGGAGGCATTTCTTCTAGCACCGTAGCCTATTAAGTCAGTACTGTTATTTCGGCTCTTTTGGTATGTCTATTATGGCGAGGGTGTGAGATCCCATATTCGGAAGTCTCAAGGAACAAAATTACAAGAATAATAAAAATAAAAACTACACGCACAGAAACACATAGACACAGCAAAAACTGAAAAATTAAGCAAAAAGCACAACTATTTTGAAGCATAAGTCAAAAACAATCATAAATTTCTGGACTGTCTATACATATATTAAGAGCCAACAGCTGTGGCGCAGCATTGCAGGAAGTTCACGGGACAGGGACACAGGCATAAAAAAAGGTTCCAAATTTTATGTCCCCAAAATCTTATGGTTTGGAAATATTTGGTAACAATATCCCATATTTTGTCTTCTTGTTTTTTAAGGATTTACCCCCCCCCCCTACATCCCCAAAAAATTCTATGTACGTTTTCGCTCAGAGAAAATTTCTGTATATCAATTAAATGTACCAGCGTCATATACAATCACCCATATATTTTAAATCAACTTCTCATCTTAATAAGCCTTTCTAAATTACTTAAAAAACCTGATAATCACTGTCGGTTTTACTTTTTGGCCTTTATCCTAGTCAATGAATCTCCTTATATGTCTAATTGGAAACTGGTTTCCTATGTAACTGAACTTCAAGACAGTTCAATGCCCTTGAAAAGTACCTCCTTCAAGGAAAAATATTCTTAGTTCATTAATTAGGAGCATTAGGTTCAATATAATGTGTTAAGAACAGATAATTTTGTAACACCAACAAAGTCTTTAAATACAATAACAAGTCCCGCTTTAAAAATGGTAAGAGCTGTCATTCTTACCCTGAAAGATATCTATCGACAACACATTCACTCCTTCATGGTACCCTTCACCTTGGGAAGTAGTTATTAGGTCCTTCTTGCATTATTATAAGCAATTAAAATCTTATAAAACAACAAATACATAAGCTAGACAATCTGGTCGCAGTTAATACTCTTTGTCAATATCTCCCCCTTACTACGGGTAATTTGAAACATCACTAAAGTCTTTGAATACACTAACGAGTCCCGCCTTAAAAGTGGTAAGTGCTGTAATTCTTACTCTTAATGATATTCATCGACGACATCTTCACCCCTTGATGCTGTGTTCACCTTGATATATAGTCCTTAGTCCAAGTTGACATTAGTATGTGGACAGGGAGTAGGGTCAAAAAGTAAGAGACAAATTGGTTTTGCATGACTTAAGTAACTGAGAAATTAAAAGTAAGAAAAGGAAATCTTATTTTGGGCACTGAAGAGACAATAAAAAGTAGAAAAATTAATTTTTTTACAACATAGATGGGAATCCGCAGAATAAGCAGACTGACTCTCTAATCCGAGGTTTTTTTTTTTTTTTTTTTTTTTTTTTTTTTTTTTTTTTTTTTTTGACAGATCACTTAGAGAACGAGTGGAAATTACTTTGTTTCTCTTTTTTAATCTGCTTTTAGTGAAAACTTATTGACATCCTTTACCTCATCTAATAGAACTTATTTAAAACCAGTGCTGTCACTTACTTGAAGTACTTTTACTTGAAGTACTACTTAAGTAAAATTTTTCATTACTTGTACTTAAGTAAAAACTCTAGGGTGTACTTATTACTTGATACTTAAGTAAGATTACAAAATACTTATTACTTAAGATACTTTTAATGTACTTGTTTTTCAAATACTTTACCTTTAACACGAAAATTTTGTGTGTGTGTGCTTTGGCAATGTACAAGAAAACATCACCTTTAGATTTAGAGCAACCTCAGATATAGCTTTTGTTTGTCTGTGCTTTGGCAATGTACAAGAAAACATCACCCTTTAGATATTATTTCACAGTTCACTGGTCGACAGTGAGCTAAAATCCGTTGTTTTGTGCTAAATTTTGCATACTGTAGTCAATTTGGGCTTATAGTTCTGACATTAGTGTTTAAGTTTTGTCATCTCATCAACTGAACCAGATTTCTACCATTTCATCATCTTCAGGACCATATTATTGGTCCTGAAGATTATTGGTCCATAACTACTGAAGCTATGAATCTTTGCCCATCTAAATGTTGTCTGCAATAAACAAGTCTAGGCAATTCTAGCTGGATATAATGCAGTGGTATTTTGTCAAATTCCTTCCAGCAAATTCAGGTATTCAGACGAATCTGACTTCAGATTTGTCACTCCATTCATAAGCTATAGGCCCTACTAAATTAAAGGAAAACTCAACTTTCTTAAGACTTGAAACCCTTTCCCACTCGCCCTATTTGAGATAAGCTTTGTGGTACCAGAATTTGATATGAGCCCTGGTCTTAGGCATCTTTGGTCTAGTTTTCATTCGGATCCATTACTCCATTTGCAAGTTATACTAAATTAAACAGAAAACTTAAATTTTTCAGGAATTAAAACCCACTCCCCCTTGTTAAATTTGAGCTAGGGTCTTTATCTCAAAACTTGATATGTGTCATGGTCTTAGGCCTCTTTGGTTCAATTTTCATTCAGATCCATCACTCCAGTTGCAAGCTACTCTAAATTAAACGAAAAAACTGTTTTTAGCAGGTAAAGCCCTCTCCCCCCTGTTTTATTTGAGCTAGGATCTTCATCTTTCAACTTGATATGTCTTATGATCCTTGGCATCAAATCTGGCCATCAAAATATTCATCCAAATCCAACCAGAGTTTCTCCCCCTATACGTGATTACACGGACGGACAGACAGACAGACGGATTTTGCAATGTCTTAGGTAGCCATGTTGGCTAATTGGATCCAAAAAAGGAAAACAATGGCATATCATCATCCAGGTATAATCACCCATTTGGATAGTGGAAAATATCCATCAAGATAGGTTTTTGAGATCTGTCTGTCTGTCCGCCTGTCTGTGCAATTAAGTATAGCAAGAGAACCACCAGTCAGATTTGTATTGAAATTGAACTATTTGGATTCAAAATTGAGCTTAATTAGGGCGATGGGGCTTTAAGTGTTAAAAAAATTCAAGTTTTTATTTAATTCGCTGTAACTTGCATATGGAGATGAATTTCGATGAAAATTGAATAAAGATGCCTAAGAGTATGGTATACATTGAGTTCTGGGATGGAGACCCAAGCTTAATTAAAAGTTGAGTTTTTTATTTAATTCAGTGTAGCTTGCGAGAGATTGATGGATCTCAGTGAAGTTTTTGGTTTAATTTAGTATAACTTGCGAATGGAGCAACAGATCGAAATGAAAGCTAGACCAAAGATGACTAGGATCAGGGCTCATATCGAGCTCTGATATCACAAGCCCTATCTAAAATAGGGCAAGGGGGGGGGGTCAAGTTTTAAGAAAGTCGAGTTTTCCTTCAGTTTAGTAGGGCCTATAACTACTTCCACCCATGGCTTGCCCAAAGCCTGGAAATAACCCTTTTCCAAAATAAGTCATACTGAAGCCAACCTTCAACCAAATATTCCACTCCCAGAGAAATATTACTTTGTATGGCACTTGGTATTTACCAAGTGACATACAGTGATCACAAATTCTGTAGGTCTATTGGTCTGTCAGTCCTGGTCTTGCTAGTTTAGGCACTTCCAGATAAGCTAGGACGATGAAATTTGGCAGGCGTATCAGGGACCAGACCAGATTAAATTTGAAATAGTTGTTTCCCTGATTTGACCATCTCGGGGGGGGGAGTGGGAGGACGGTTAATTAGGAAAAATTAGATCGGATCTTAATTAAATTTGATATTTAGGAAGATGTCATGTCTCAGAGCTCTTACATTAAATTCCGACCGGATCAGGTGACATTGGAGGGGGAAACCTAAAATCTTGGAAAATGCTTAAAGTGAAGGGATCGGGATGAAAATTAGTGGGAAAAATAAGCACAAGTCCTAGATACGTGATTGACATAAACAGAACGAATTCCCTCTCTTTTGGGAAGTTGGGGGGTGGGTTAATTCTGAAAAATTAGAAAAAATGAGGTATTTTTAACTTAAGAGCGTATGACCATTCGTGAGGTATTTTGAATTTCATATTAAGAAGGAACTCATATCTCAGATCTCTTATTTTAAACCCCGACCAGTTCTGGTGACATTGGGTGAGAGTTGGAGGGGGAAACCGGAAATCTTGGAAAATGTTTAGAGTGGAGAGATCGGGATGAAACTTGGTGGGTAGAATAAGCAAATGTCGTAGATACGTGATTGATAAAACGGGACTGGATCCTCTCTCTTTGGGGTAGTTAGGGGGGTCCAGTGCGCTGGGGAGTTTGGTACTTCTGGACGTGCTTGGACAATGAAAATTGGTAGGCGTGTCAGGGACCTGCACAAATTGACTTGATAAAGTTCATTTTCCCAATTCAACCATCTGGGAGGGGGCTGAAGGGAGAGGAAAAATTAGAAAAATGAAGTATTTTAACTTGTGTGTGGGTGATTGGATCTTAATGAATTTTGATATTTAAAAGGACCTTGTGTCTCAGAGCTCTTATTTTAAATGCCGACCAACATTAAGTCTCTGATTTTTCTTTTAAATTAATCTATTGATTCTTATAATTTTGCTAGAGCTCATGCCATATGAGCTCTTGGCTCTTCTGACCTCGTCACAAGTGCCATATGAGCTCTTAGCTCTTGTTTTATTCCCTTTTTCTCAGAAGATTTTCAACTTAGTCTCATGGTTTTTACCACTTCATGGTATGAAAACTGCTGCTAGAAATAGATAGGTTGCAACTTCTGCCGTATTGTCTTCTAGTATATTTAAATGTGTGCTTGCATCGTGCCTGCATCCCCTTAAAAGTTTTGTTTCTTATGGTAATATTGGTTTGTCTTCTGTTGCATATGCAGACGGCGTTCTTCTTGTTGCCCTGACTTGCTGTGGATTGCTTTCCAATTTTACTATATTAACCAATAAGCTATCTAAGATTGGACTGTCAGTTAATGCGTCTAAATGCAAGTTTATTTGTTTTAATAGCCCTTGGACGGTTGCTCCATTTGTTGCTGGGACTGCAATTCTGCCATGTTCTTCTTTAGTTAGTTGGCTTGGTCTGTGTTTTGGTCCGACACTTTCCACTACCTTTTCATCCCTAGTGAATCAAGCCATGAAAAACCTACACGTCGCTTACAGAAAAATATCCCCAAACAAACGCCGCTACAAACGCAACGGTTTGTGCATGACTTATAAGGCTTATTGCGCCCCTGTGCTTTTGTTTTTATCAGGCATGGTTCGTCTGTTTTGTAAGAAAAATCCCCATACTGTACATGCGGCTTATTTCAGATATTGCAAAATCCTCCTCCAGCTTCCTAGATGGCACCAAAACAGAAAAATAATTGCTTTTGGTTTAATAGATATGCCTTCTTGGACTCGGTCTTCCGTTGATGATTTATGGAAGAAGACTATCTACGTTATACACGTTTACAACCCTCTCCAGTCTTTTTCCATATTAATACTGGTTAATTAGTCCATGTTGTCTTTTGTTAGTCTGATTTTTTTTCTTGCTGTTCATTGTTTTAATTTATTTATAATACTCTGTACTTTGTGTTTTTTTATACTTTTACGGATAAAAAAGTGCATTTATTGATTCATTCATTCATTCTGCAGTTTGACGAGCTGTATGGAATGCGTCTGGATCAACGGACTTGCTGCAGGCTTGTGATTTTATAATATGTTTGTAGGAAGTTTTACCGACCATCTGAATTGACTACATACCATGCGGCTTGCTTGAGTGAAAACCAGCCAAAGGATATAGATGCCATACATTTTCATAGCGTACATTTCTTACTTTTAAATTTGAATTGTTTTTTTTTGTTGCTAAGGTTTTTATTCATTGAATCAGAGAATGAACTACTTTATTACCTTTTATCTGTTTTAAAGCAAATCCAAAGTTTATTTTTCTATTTTCAATATTTTTTCCACTATTCCGACATGTTTCAGAATAACCCTGTATTTTTTCAAACATTCCAGATTTGACTGAAAACTAATCGCCAGAAGTTCAACTCTATGTGCACTGTATTAATCCTGTCATGTGATCTGTCGGATGCAATCAGAAGTTTTTTGACTGCACTTAATTGTTTTGATAGTCTTTTTCTTTGAAGCCATTGTGTTGAAAATTGGTTCAGATTATTTTTTGGACTTTGTTGGGTGTCTACCAGCCAAACAAGGGAAAAAAATATTTTAAATATTCTTTTTTATCATTCCCACATGTTTCAGAATAACCGTGTATTTTTTCAAATGTGTCAGATTTGACTGAATACCAATCACCAGAACTTCAACTCTACGTGCACTGTGTTAATCCTGTCTGATCCAATCAGGAGTTTTTTGACTGCACTTAATTGTTTTGAAAGTCTTTTCCTTTCAAGCCGTTGTGTTGAAAATTGGTTCAGATTATTTTTTGGACTTCGTTGGGTATGTACCAGCCAAACAATGGAAAACAATACTTTCAATATTTTTTCCATCATTCCCACATTTTTCAGAATAACCCTGTATTTTTTTAAACGTACTAGATTTGATTGAATGCTAATCGCCAGAAGTTCAACTCTACCTACACTGTGTTAATCCTGTCATGTGATATGTCTAATCCAATCAAGAGTTTTTTTTACTGCACTTAATTATTTTGATAGTCTTTTCCTTTCAAGCCGTTGTGTTGAAAATGGGTTAAGATTATTTTCTTAGACTTCATTGGGTGTGTACCAGCCGAATAAGGGAAACGTTAAAAACAATAAAACAGAAATTCTGGTTCTTGATTAAGGTTTCCAAGAGAGGAATGACAGGGGACATTTTATAGGCAAGGGAAGGTGCTAAGAAGCCATATATATAGAATAAATACTTGAAGTAGTACTTGAAGTATTACTTAAGTACAATTTTGGCAAGTACTTGATATTTGATACTTAAGTAAGAATTTGGAAAGTACTTATTACTTGATATTTAAGTAAAAAAATAATGAGTACTTAATACTTGATACTTAAGTAAAAATTTGGAGTACTTGTTGCAGCACTGTTTAAGACCCATACAAAATTACTTGACGATAAGAATCAATTAGACCTAATTACCCAGAGCAATGGTAATTTTTCTTTGCTACAGGACAACATATATAGCATGAACCCAACATCAATAGAAAATACTGTTTAAACATTACAATAAAATGACTCTTAAATTTTTTGATCAAACCCTGTTACATAAATCAGCCATTCAGAAGCAAAAGTATTCATAACTGAGTTGGACGCAGCAATATATAGAACAATGAAAAAAACTATATTTTTTAAATTATTATTTTAGTCAGCTCTAAGTAGATCTTGACCTGACAACATCGTTAAGTCCCCTATTCCTCTAATACACATCCGAAAATGCCCCTCTATTTTAGATATTACAGCGTATTTTTCTTCTGTTTCATTCTCGGGGCCCACAAAGCAAAGTATAAGCATTTAAGTTATCCGAAACGTGCCAGAAGATATAAAAAAAGGTTCTAAAATCTACACAAAAGCCTTGAACATAAGTTATTTTTCTAAACATATAAGACATTACAGAAATTTTACAGGAAATAGTCACACAATACAGCTAGAAGTTGAAAATCGCCATTTCTAAAAAAAAAAAAAAAACTGAAGGAAAAAGACCACTCCCTAACTTGAGTTCTTTTATTTGTTGACAAGATAATTTTTATTAAAACTGTGTTATTTCATGCAGGGGCGCCAGGTCCGACCTTTTCAACAGCTAATTATTCCTTGAAGTACACATGTAGGCTAGAACAAAATTAAATGCTTCCCAAAGACAAAAAAAAATATACTTGGATCAAATTCAAAACACACCTTAAAAATTCAAAGACATCTGCTTGTAATGTGTAAAACGGCATATTAATTTGAAAATCCCCGCCGCTCAGGTTTTTTTTAGCTTCAACATGTTATCCATGTTTTATTCTAAGGCAGTTTTAAGGATTTCGTAATCAATTGGATTTCGCAAACTTTTAGCATTTCGCAATCAATCATCAATAACAATAATGTTGTTACAACTGATGAGTCAGTGTAACCTACTCATTCCTTTATTTACATAAATGCATTTAGACTCTATTCATATAGCTAAAAACCGAAGCTAACTCAGTTCGTTAAAACGAGACCTGGAGTTACATCTCAGCTACTACAGTGCCAGAAATTACATGGAGATTACACATTAGTATCTCCAACAATCACACAAAAGGAAAAGAGAGCATAGACGGGAAAGTTTATTAGCGCTTTTGCTTAACAGTACAAGCAATTTCACTCCCCTTCATTATTTTTATTGAGTGATTTTTTTTTCGTACTAATATTAATCACAATTGTCTCAAAATGCAAGAGTGATAGAAACAGAGGAAAAGCAGAGAGAGGAAAAGAGAGAGAAAAGGAGATAGAGAGGAAGAGAAAAAAGGAAAAAGAACGGGACTTTACCAGCACGTCTGTAGATGCAACGATACTCAGCTGTAAATATTCAGCAGCACGTTGCTGTAGCTCAGCATCAGAACTCTTTAAATTTGAATCAGATTTGAACACATCCTGAATCATTCCTTTAATTTCGGGGAAAAGATTGACAAACTTCACATAGGTTGTCAGCAGGAGGGCACGAGTACCGGGTGCACATAAATGATACTTGAAAAAAAAAACCTTTACATATCACCATTAAATCTCAACAACAAATCTTAATTTTTAGAATAAACTTAGATATACCAAATGAAATCTCAGCAGAAGGGGAAAAAGAGCCAGTAAAGAAGTATGAGAGAAGAAGAGCACCATGAGACTACGCAGGAAACAAATTATGAGAAAACATCCTCAAATCTTTAGGAGACCCGCCGAAGCAGAATCAAACAGTTCGTGGTAACGAACTATAGTAAGGAGCGACCCGGCTCAATAGTAACCAAAACTCTAAAAAATGGAATTTTGATACCAATACCTACATCAAAAGAATAGCATTTTAATACTGATTTTAAATATATAAGTTTCATCAAGTTTAGTCTTACCCATCAAAAGTTACGAGCCTGAGAAAATTTGCGTTATTTTAGAAAATAGGGGGAAACGCCCCCTAGAAGTCATAGAATCTTAACGAAAATCACACCATCAGATTCAGCGTATCAGAAAACCCTACTGTAGAAGTTTCAAGCTCCTATCTACAAAAATGTGGAATTTTGTATTTTTTGACAGAAGGCAGATCACGGATGCGTGTTTATTTGTTTTTTTGTTTTTTTTCCCCAGGGGTGATCGTATCGACCCAGTTGTCCTAGAATGTTGCAAGAGGGCTCATTCTAACTGAAATGAAAAGTTCTAGTACCCTTTTTAAGTGACCAAAAAAATTGTAGGGCACCTAGGCCCCCTCCCACGCTAATTATTTTACCAAAGTCAACGGATCAAAATTCTGAGATAGCCATTCCAGTCAGCGTAGTCGAAAAACTTTATAACTATGTCTTTGGGGACGACTTACTACTCCACAGTCCCCGTGGGAGGGGCAACAAGTTACAAACTTTGACCTGTGCTTGCATATAGTAATGGTTATTGGGAAGTGTACAGGTATTTTCAGGAGGATTTTTTTGGTTGGGGGGAGGGGTTGAGAAGAGGGGGATATGCTGGGGGAACTTTCCATCGATAATTTTTCATGGGGGAAGAAAATGTCCATGAAGGGAGCGCAGGATTTACTAGCATTATTTAAAAAAACAATGAAAAAATAAATATGAAAAAGTTCTTTCAGCTGGAAGTAAGGAACAGCATTAAAACTTAAAACAAACAGAAATTATTACCCATATGAGGCGCTCATCTCCTCCTAATACCTCGCTCTTTACGCTAAAGCATTTTTAGTAATTTCAACTATTTATTCTACGGCTTTTGTGATTCTGGGGTCATTCTTAATGAATTGGGACAAAATTTAAGCTTTAGTGTAAAGAGCAAGGGTCTGACAAGGGGGCGAACCCCCTCATATATGTAATAAAAATATGAGAATACAAAAGTTCTTTACGTAAGCTAATTTATAAGATACGTAAATCTTTTACTAATAAAAATATTCGTAAAAAATGAAAAGTACTAGTTGCCTTTTTAATTAACCAAAAAATCGGAGAGCAACTAGGCTTCCTCCCCCGCTCTTTTTTTCTCAAAATCATTCGATCGAAATTATGAGAAAGCCATTTAGCCAAAAAAAAATATGCAAATTTCGTTTTAATTATTACTCTGCGGAGAGCCAAAATCAAAACATGCATTGATTCAAAAACGTTCAGAAATTAAATAAAAAAAAAGTTTTTTAACTGAAAGTAAGGAGCGACATTAAAACTTAAACGAGCAGAAATTACTTCGTATATGAAAGAGGCTGCTTCCTCATCAACGCCCGGCTCTTTACGCTAAAGTTTTTTACTGTTTTAAAAAGAAGAATTAAGAGAAAGAGTCAAACTTTAGCGTAAAGAGCGGGGCGTTGATGAGGAAGCAGCCTCTTTCATATACGAAGTAATTTCTGCTCGTTTTAAGTTTTAATGTCGCTCCTTACTTTCAGTTAAAAAAAAACTTGTTTTTTTTTATTTAATATGTCGAAAGGACGGAATGATTGTACACTTTTTGTTTGAAGCTGAATTAGTAGATATTTACTTTCCAATTTTCAATTTAATAGTCTAGTCTGAAATCATCAATTATGACTGATTAAAAATAGAAAATCACTGCCTTGTAATATGATTAATTTTTTCAACCTTGGGTAATAGACCAAAACAATCGAAGGATTGTAAAGCTCAATTAATGATCGACAGAGACAGAAAGAAATATAATCTAACTAATGATAAAAGACGCAAGTTTCATTCCACAGTGAAACCATGTAAAATACGTTTAAGACCAAATTCTTTAATGTCAGTTACACTATTAAATCACGAAACTAGTCGCTCGAATACATACAAGCACGCAGGAACTAACTTCCAGGGGAGAGGGTATAATAATATAACAGAAATAAACTATACGCAACGAAATGGGGGAATATAGGAACAGTTCTAAATATATATATTCTTATAGAGCGGGGGGGGGGGCAACTTTTCCAGCGTTCACACAAACACTGAAACTAGCAGAGTATATGGAAATCTTTAGATATTAAAGACAGTTATTAATACTTGGGATGTGGCAAACGCCCATATGCCTTCCCCCTACTTAAATATCTGCTTCTACGATATGAATTAAAAGAAAACAAAGCTAAAATATTATGATGGCATAACTAATAGATATCTCCGTAACAAAACTGCAGAATCTTTGAACTTCACAAATTAAACTTTCAAAATCCCACCCGATTTCCATATAAATAAATCATCCACATACAGAATAAGAGATGAATGAACAACTATTATATCAGATATATAGAGATTAAATTAATGTATGGCTGAGCATGGCACCTTGTGAAACCTCTCATAACTAGCTGGTACACAATATAAATTATCTTCTTTTTTAATCCTGTTCTTTGCGTTTACCCCTACCCCCCTCTCAGACTCGGACACCAGTGCACAAAATTAAGGATGATTTTTATTACCAATATTGACATTAGGTAAAGATACTGGTATTATATGCTTATTCAGAGATAATGAAACTATGTGGTTGCACAGTGGAGTGATGCTCTATTTTACAATAGTGGGCCTGGGGCTCAATTCCAGCCACCCGAAGGTGGGGTGACAGGCTTGCTATTTGTCCATGTAAAATAGACTCAGCAACTGAAACGTCAGTTCGATGGCTCTGGAGCATTATCAATGCACCGATTGCACCATCAATGGCTCTGGAGGTTTTTTTTTTTAGACAGAATAGATTCACAGCTTATAAATACCTAAGGACTACAATAATGAAGTCCAGAAAGTTGGGCAAAGAGTCACATAGTAAATAATTAATTATGACATTCAATAAAACAATATGTAATCATGTTTCTAAAAATTGCATTAGATCAACATTAAAAAAATGAATGAACACAGATATACAAAATTCGACTGGTAAATTCAATCTTAGCAATTGTTTTGGAATGATACAATAAAAACATTATTTTTATATTATTAAATACGAAGTAAGAAATAAAAATTCAACTAGTTGTGTTGCGAGAGCAACACTTTGGTTTTGTCGTGTTTTTTTTTCCTAGCACCCCGATTTCAGCTTATTCCTATAAAGTGGTAAGGGTCTAACCTCAGCGGTTTTTACGGAAAGTGTGGACCTTAGGCCGGATTGATGAATATGACTTTGCATCTGGAAAGCTTCGTAGAATTCTTGCCTGGAGCCAAAAATCTATTGTTTCTACCCATTTCTGTTCGTGATTTCAGCTGAGATTATCATTTGGTTTTTCGCATTTGGGATTGCGGTAGAGAAATGGTATCAGATGTGCCTCTTAAGCTTTAAAAGTTCTCTCATTGCTAGAGAAATTAGAGTTTATCCTTTGCTCCTTTCTAAGTGATGACATTATAAACTTGGCCTACGGTAAAAAAAAAGTCAACTTTTGAACTAAGACAGATAGATTTTTTTTTTCGACGGCAGTCGATAGCTCTTGATGAACTGATCAAATTATATATCATCCATTTTTTGGTAAGAAAAATTCCTTCATAGACATATCAGTTTGAAAGTTTAAAGGGGTAGACAACTTCAGTAGTAAGGTACATACTGAAACCAAAAATAGGCAAATACAAAAATGGCATCAGATGTGCCTCTTAAACTTAAAAAGTTCTTTCATTGCTAAAGAAATTAGAGTTTATCCTTTGCTCCTTTCTAAGTGATGACGTTAGAAACTTGACCTACGGCAAAAAAGTCAAGTTTTGAACTAATACAGATTGGTGTACCTATTATTCATTTCCGATGTATTTGATTTTCAGACCAACTTGGCTCCAGTGGTAAGACATGTAGGGGACTTGTAAGTAATAATCAACTGGTAGGCTACAATGATATTCAGCGATGAGGGGTTTGCAGCTTTTGCGAGGTGGTGTACCTAGTATTCATTTTAAGATACTTACAGATTAACAACTTTAGCGTTTAATCGAAGCGAGGAAACAAAACCAAGCAATACTTTACTCGGCGAAGCCGATCAATGGTTACCGCAAAACCTCACGTTGCCCATGCAATGTAGATCTAGTTTATAGTGGCAATGCTCATTCTCCCAAAGACTTTCGAAAGCTGAAAAAATGCACAAAGACTATATCCACCAATTGGATAGATTCAAATTCTTATAATTGAGAGGTTTTTCGATTAAACACGTATCAATGTTCAACAAATGCTTATTAAAAAGAATTTCAAAATTTCCAGGAAGAAATAAAACGGCTAAAATATGAGCTGAATCAAGAAGATCAAAAAACCAGGAAGCAAAGGGTATGTAAGGTGTTTCCTAGAGTATGAATGATGTCAACGCTTCAATTACTTAAGAATGACTCCTGATGCACAAGGACGTTAAAATTAGAATAATAAGCTCTAGTTATTATAACTAGAATAATAAAGTTATAATACTAGAACTTTCCTTAGAGTGGGAAAAAAGCTTCTTTTTTTTTTCTCAAAGACGGTTTACTTTTCTAGGCATAATAATAATCGTCTGATTATTATTATACCTCTTTCATGATAAACGAAAGAGTCTGTTTAATTCGAGGGAGTCTGCGAACCGTTTTACTCATAAATGACAAAAAAAACACGCGGAAAGTTTTGTATGAATTAAGTTCTATCAATGTTCAACGAACGTTTTCAAAAAAAGAAAAGCAACTCTATTTTTTAAAGGAAATACACAAATCAAACATATAGTTAGATAATTCCATTTTTGAATCTTTTAAATCTAATTAAAATACTGCTTACCTTGGAATGTAAAAGTTGAAATTGTACAGCTGGTGCAGACCTCTGATCGCCAGCAATGAGGTTGCCGAATTCTCCCAGGATATATGCTCCGACTTTTACCATGTTTTCGTGACAAGCCTGTGCTTGCAAAGCCTACAGAATAAAAAACTGAATTTTCAGCACACGGTACGTAGATCAAGCAAAAAAAAAAAAAAAAAAAAAAAACTCATGAACGCCACACCTTCCTCAAAATGGGCCACACTACCACTATCAATTGCCACAGCCAAAAGGTCGAAGGTGGTCATACAAACATTTCTAGGGTTTCACATTTTCAGATAATCTTATCAATATAAGAAACTTTGGAAACACCATTTTTTTTATGAAAGTAAAGCAAATTTAAATCTCACTACGAGTATTAACTGAACTGTATAAGATAACAAACTAAAAAAAACAGACATTACTGTGAAATCCCAACGGGAACCCAAAACCAACATAAATAATAATAGACACTAAGCTTCAACTTATGATGGATATAAATATTAAAAATAATCAATGCATTACACCTCCCCCTTCAATCTTTGAAAAGGCTAGGATGTTATTTGCACTTTATTGAAAACTAAATAGACAGCTTAAATTTTAAGTTTTTTTTCAGCCAGCTTATTTTCCTAATAGTTAGTGCAATACCCCTGATTTAGTGAAGAGAGAAGTCTCCTGTGGTTCTTTTTCAGGATCGTGATATAAAACATAAGTTGGTAGAGAACTAGAAAACGGCTCATTCGAGCACAAACTGAGAGTTCTAAAGCACTTTAGAAACGAAACAGGTCGAAACCACAGCTGCTATTCCAGGAACTTTCCGTGAGACCTTCATCGCCCAACACACAAATGTCATTGGAGTATAATGCTAATTTAATCGATACAATTCAAGGTATAGACAAGAATTTCTTGTTCAATAGCGACAAGAAATCGTAAACCCACAAAATAAGGGCCTTGAAACCGGCCTCGTTCATCTGCAAATCTGAGTGACTTGTCGGTCTCGTGCCAATCCTAAAACTCGGCCGCCCACCTGAGATTTTGATTTATCAAACAAAAATTACTTTAAGCTTAAGGGTTATCATAAACTTAGTATTGAGAATATACGATCTTGCTGATCACAACATTTGAGTCTAATGTTGAAACAGGAAGTCCAAAAACAAAACAACTTTAAGTACATATTTCAATAGTAGTGTTTGATTTCTACCAAATTTGATATTTGAGAAGTTATTAGTTTAGTGATAATAAATAAAAGATTAATATTAAAGATACAAAAGTACAAAATCGAAAGAGGTTAAGTTTATTAACTTAAAATCGGAATTTAAGATTTCCTGAAGTAGTTTGAAGCTAATACTGAAACACAGAAGTCACAAATCAACGGACACTAAGAAATTACTTGTCATTTCCTTTTTACCAGGCTTGGTATTTAATAGTTTATTAGCTTACTGACAGAAAGTCTGAGGCATATTCCAACATAGAAAAAAAATATCAAAATATGTTAAACACAAAGTAAAAAATCGGCGGATATCTTACGCCTTTTTGAAGTCAGAGCCATGCAAGGATGGTGAATATGCACGACTAGAGCGCATTTTGGCAAGTCTCATAGCCCCGCACCCTACTTTGCACAAATACTCATTCAGACTATTTAAGAAATTGTCTTGAATGATTAATTGCTAATTCATGAGGATCATTAAATCCTAGGATGACTGTCCTAAATAGAGATACATCTAGTGCGCCAAAAAATTTCACAAACAGTATTCAATGCCTGCCAAAGCTGCTCTTTAAGGATTACTTTTTTCTTACAAATCTTAGAAACATTTTAACACAGATGTCTTAAATTTAAAGAAACTATGCGTATATTTCCCTTACACGGAGCATTCTGTTTCTGTTTTAAGTCCAAGTCATGAAGAATTATCAACGTGCACAATAAGAGGTCCCAAGGAGGTCCTCTTAGGTCCAGGTCTTCTTCCACTGCCATCTTCACATATACAACTTTTTTTCCATTCACTTTATGGTTATTCAAGCATTATTTAGGAAATAGTCTTCAGTGATTGAATGATAATTATTAAAAATAATAATGAAACGCAATGTGGATGCAATAAACAAATTTAGCAAATGGTGTAAAAGGCAAAAAAAAAATGCTTTTATTTTGAAATCCTTGGTACTGCAACAATTCCTTGGTCTCTTTCCAAAAATAATAAGAAACAGTATCTTTTTGTATCAATGTTGTTCTTCAACGTTGGAGAACAACGTTCAACGTTTGTATTCACCGTTGTATTACTGTTTTTGCATTGCCTACAAGATTGTTCTACGCGTTATAGAAACAAAGGAAAATCCAAATCGTACTCTTCAGTTTTCTACTTTCCTCTAAAATTCAAGACGTTTAAAATAACACCTCTTAAATTAGCGCTGCTGATATCATTGGACTATGAAAAAATGAACTTTAAATACCTCAAAAACAGTTTTGGCAGCATAGCCTTGTACATCCTCCCGGTTGATGACAATTTGAATGACTCTAAACCAAACTTCGTCAGAAACATAGTCACCGGCAATTCGAATCAAATTCAGAATAACGTCTACGTACCACGTATAGTCAGTGGCATATTTTTCAGCCAAAATGGCAACTTTCAAAACCTAAAAAATTAAATACTAATTAAAATTTGCAGATTTATAAACGACATTCTTATTTTTCTTGTTACGCAGTTTAAATATTTCAATGTATTTGTATCTGCAAACCAAAGAACAAAGAATATCACCTTCAGCTTATCTTAGATGAAACCCCACTTTTCAAGTATATCTATGAATATATAATAAAGGGTCTATTTATTTATCCTTTTTCAACTAAAATGGCAACTTTCCAAACCTAAGAAATTAACTTGTTACGCAAAAATTCTTGTTACGCAGTTTAAATATTTCAATGTATTTGTATCTCCAAACCAAACAACAAAGGATAGCACCTTCAGCTTAGCTTAGATTAAACGCCACTTTTCACGTATATCTTTGAATATATAATAAAGGCTCTATTTATTTATCCTTTTTCAGCTAATATGGCAACTTTCCAAACCTAAGAAATTAAATAATAATTAACATTTGCAGATTTATAAACGACATTCTTATTTTTCTCGTTACGCAGTTTAAATATTTCAATGTATTTGTATCTGCAAATCAAAGAGTAAAGGATATCACCTTCAGCTTAGCTTAGATTAAACGCCACTTTTCAAGTATATCTATGAATATACAATAAAGGGTATATTTATTTATCCTTTTTCAGCCAAAATGGCAACTTTCCAAACCTAAAAAATTAAATAATAATTAACATTTGCAGATTTATAAACGACATTCTTATTTTTGTCATTAAGCAGTTTAAATATTTCAATGTATTTGTATCTGCAAACCAAAGAACAAAGGATATCACCTTCAGCTTAGCTTAGATTAAGCGCCATTTTTCAAGTATATATATATATAAATGTATAATAAAGGGTCTACTTGTTTATCCTTTTCCAGCCAAAATGGCAACTTTCAAAACATAAAAAAATTAAAGACTAATTAACATTTGCAGATTTACAAACGACATTCATATATTTCTTGTTACGCAGTTTAAATATTTCAATGTATTTGTATCTGCAAACCAAAGAACAAAAGATATCACCTTCAGCTTAGCTTAGATTAAACGCCACTTTTCAAGTATATCTATGAATATATAATAAAGGGTCTATTTATTTATCCTTTTTCAGCCAAAATGGCAACTTTCAAAACCTAAAAATTAAAGGCTAATTAATATTTGCAGATTCACCAACAACATTCTTATTTTTCTTGTTACATACTTTAAATATTTCAATGTATTTGTATCTGCAAACCAAAGAACAAAGGATATCACCTTCAGCTTATCTTAGATTAAACGCCACTTTTCAAGTATATATATATATATATATATATATATATATATATATATATATATATATATATATATATATATATATATATATATATATATATATATATATATATAATAAAGTTTTGGAATCAAGAGGATTCGCTTTGAGTTGTGAAAATTAGAAAGATGAAAAAAGAAAAAAAGAAGCAAAACAGAAATGTCAAGTCCTGATAGCAAACGTAGAAAGGTCAAAGGTCCTAGCCGCCAGCCATAGCAAGCAAAGTACGTTATTTCGGACTACATACAGAAACCAGATCCCATAAGATTCAAGGGCCAACGTCCCGGGACAGTCATTGGCGACGGTCTGTTTGCGAATATATGAAATGACTGTTGCTTCTGTAAGCACGGTTTCCATTACTGTATCCATGACCCAGACCTTTATTCTTAAAACGCTCCTTTTAAAATGCACTTTCCTTGAAAAACTATGGTCTTTTATGAAAACACAGCATTTGAACAAAACTTGTAGGAAAAACTACACTGGAATGAAAACTGGATTCGAGGGCTGTGGAGTGGACTGGATGTCATACATCAAAGTACCACTACTATTACTAACAACTCACCGCAGCACCAAGCCGCCAGAGGGCAACACAGCTACGCAAGCTCCTCCATCCCAATATATTCGAAGCCTCCCTCTTTACACCCTCCCAGAAAGCTCTCATCTCCTTTAAATCTTTCTTTATGACATCCTCCCACCCCAGATGAGGACGACCAGCTTTCTGTTTAGCCCTAGACGGTTGGCCAAAAAGGAAAATCTTTGGCAATCTGTCATCCTTCATCCGCAGAACGTGCCCTAGCCATTTCAATCTTTTTTTCATTATAGCCCTAGAAAACGGGATTGAAGCACATTTTTCGTACAGCCTACTGTTTGAAATACGGTCAGTCAGCCGGGTACCCAGAACAATCCGTAGGCAATTTCTCTGGAAATCATCTAGGAAATCTTCATCCACTTTTCGGGGCACCGATGCTTCAGAGCCACATTTGACCAGTGTTTTCACCGTACCTTCCAATATTCTAATCTTGGTTTGCTGACTTATCTTCGTATTCTTCCAAACTTTTTTTAACAGTGAAAAAACACCCTGAGCCTTGGCTATTCTACTTTTAACATCTTCACTGCTTCCGCCGTCTTTACTAATAATACTACCAAGGTAAAACTGCCCACCTGATTTCGGTACCCAACGTCACCTTAAAAGTTCATTGATTTTGCTCGCACTTTCATCTAGGATGCTTAAATCATCAGCATAATCTAAATCCAGGAGAGTTTTTCCTTCCCATTTGATTCCGCGGTCTCCCATTGCCTTTCCTGTGCTCAAAGTCCATCAAAAATCATCCATATAAAGTGGGACAGAACACAACCCTACTTAACTCCTGATTTAATACAAAACCAGCTGCTATACTCATTTCCTAACTTAACCGCAGCAGTGTTATTCAAACAGTTCGTGGTAACGAACTGTAGTAAGGAGCGACCCGGCTCAATAGTAAACGAAACTCCAAAAAAAAAGGAATTTTGATACCAAAAGATACATCAAAAGAATCGAATTTTCATGCTGATTTTAAATATACAAGTTTCATCAAATTTAGTCTTTGTCATCAAAAGTTACGAGCCTGAGAAAATTTGCCTTATTTCGGAAAACAGGGGGGAAACCCTCTAAAAGTCATAGAATCTTAACGAAAATCACGCCATCGCATTCATTGTATCAGAGAGCCCTTTAGCAAAATTTCAAGCTCCTATCTAAAAATGTGGAATTTCGTATTTTTTTGCCAGAAGACAGATCACGGGTGCGTGTTTATTTTTTTTTCAGGGGTCATCGTACCGACCAAGTGATCCTAGAATGTCGCAAAAGGGCTCATTCTAACGGAAACGAAAAGTTCTAGTGCCCTTTTTAAGTGACCAAAAAATTGGAGGGCACCTAGGCCCCCTCCCACGCTCACTTTTTTCCCAAAGTCAACGGATCAAAATTTTGAGATAGCCATTTTGTTCCGCATAGTCAAAAACCATAATAACTATGTCTTTGGGGATGACCTACTCCCCCACAGTCCCTGGGGGAGGGGCTGCAAGTTACAAACTTTGACCAGTGTTTACAAACAGTAATGGTTATTGGGAAGTGTACAGACATTTTCAGGGGGATTTTTTTTGGCTTGGGGGTGGGGTTGACGGGAGGGGGCTATTTGGGAGGATCTTTCCTGGGAGGAATATGTCATGGGGGAAGAGAAATTCAATTAAAAGGGCGTGGGATTTTCTAGCATGACTATAAAAAAACAAAGAAAAAATAAACATGAAGTCTTTTCAATTGAAAGTAAGGAGTAGCATTAAAACTTAAAACGACAGAGATTATTACGCATATGAGGGGTTCTAAAAATACTTTAGCATAAAGAGCGAGGTATTTAGGAGGATATAAATACCTCGCACTTTATGCTAAAGTAATTTTAGTAATTTCAACTATTTATTCTACGGCCTTTCTGATTCAGGGGCCATTCTTAAACAATTGGGACAAAACTTAAGACTTAGTGTAAAGAGCGGGGTATTAACGAGGGGGAGAAACCCCCTCATATACATAATAAAAAAAATAAGAATATAAAAGTTTGTTATGTAAGTTAATTCTTAAGTTACGTATATTTTCTACTAATAAAAACATTCGTTAAAAATTAAAAGTTCTAGTTGCCTTTTTAAGTAACCGAAAAATTGGAGGGCAACTAGGCCTCCCCCCTCCTTATTTCTCAAAATTGTCTGATCAAAACTAAGAGAAAGCCATTTAGCCAAAAAAAAATAATTAATATGCAAATTTCACTTAAAAAATTTATGTGCGGAGAGCCAAAATCATACATGCATTAATTCAAAAACGTTCAGAAATTAAATTAAAAAAACTAGTTTTTTTAACTGAAAGTAAGGAGCAACATTAAAACATAAAACCAACAGAAATTACTCTGTATATGAAATGGGCTGTCACCTCCGCAATCCCTCCCTCTTTACGCTAAAGTTTGACTCTGCGACAATTCTACTTTTACAACAATTAAAAACTTTAGCGTAAAGAGCGAGGGATTGCGGAGGTGACAACCCATTTCATATACGGAGTAATTTCTGTTCCTTTTAAGTTTTAATGTTGCTCCTTACTTTCAGTTAAAAAAAACTAGATTTTTTTTAATTTAATCTCTTACATAGAACTAATCACAATATTGTATTTGTCTGGTATACCATACATGGATAGAACTTTTCTACAGCTTTTCTATCAATAGAATCGAACGCTAGCTCATACTCTATAAAACTGAAGACCAAGGGTGTTTGACTACTAAGGCTCTTCTCAATTATTAACCTAAGAGGGAAAATTTGGTCAAAACATCCTCTACCTTTTCTAAAACCGCACTGTTCTTGTCTTAAAAACGTTGTTTACAGCATCTCCCAGTCTAAAAAGTATCATATTACTAAGCAATTTGCTACATAAAGAGACCAGACAAATGCCTCAATAATTACCACACTCATTCTTATCACCTTTTTTATACAGTGGTTTAGTTAAGATTTCTCTAAAATCGTTAGGTACTTCCCTTTATCAAAAACCATTTTCATAATCTTCACTAACTTAATTTCTAACCTCAGAGCCGCCATATTTAAGAAACTCAAGTACCACACCTTACGCCTCGTTATTTTTTAGTTTTTTTTAAGAACTGTCGCTAATTCTTCCTACTAAAAAAAAAAATCTTCCTTCACATCCAAGGTATAACAAACTTTTCCATTTTCCAAAGTTTAGCACAACTTTTTCAACTTTTCCAAGTTTAGCACAACTTCAAAATGTTCAGCCTACCTCTTTCAAACTCTTTATTTATCACTAATTGTGGTCCGTTCCTAGCTTTAACCGGGACAAGTCTAGATTGACTACTCCCTCTCAATTTACTAACATGCCAATACAATATCTTACTGTTAAGGCGTCTAGCTGTATCTTCCAAATCATCGGCAATTTTATCAATGGCCTCCACTTCACACCTCTTTAGTTCATATTTTAATGCTTTCTCTACTTTCTTTACATTCCTTTTGTCTTCAGATGATCAATGACTCAGATAATTCTTGTACAAGCCCCTTCTCTTCTCTATTAAACATAAAGCTTTTTCACGATTATTCCTAGCTGCAATCCTAGATTTCTTCCCTAAAACACCATCAGCAACTTCATAAATTGTTTTTCTAAAATCATTCCAACCATCGTCCACATTGTCAAATTTTAAACTCTCAACTCTAGTATTCAACTGTTCCTGGATACAACAAAATGTTGAAAACGAAAATATTTTGCACTTCATCTAGCTCTCAGGAAACAGAAGTAATGCCAAAAAAAATGAGGTTCTTTTATTTTGTTGTGACAGTTGGTCAAGGGTCCATGGACCAAAGACTATTTGTACACTGAGAAGACAGATATTGCAAGTCGATATCCGAGATATAATAACCATATAATTTAGTATCTTGCGTATGGCTGCGATGCAACTTTTCCTGTTTCTTTTTGGTGAAAAATTGGTAAGATAATAATTTAACTCGCGCAATTTTACAGTGTAAATTTAGAGAAAATGTGTTAAAATGAAAAACCTTAGAAGACAAACTTTTATCCCCAATCAGAAACAAAGATCACTCTGAAGCATTTTCCAGCGCCAACGTAGCGTATCATCTCCATTCGGCTTTAAAGACAAGACTAGAGAAAAAAAATGCAACTCCTCTTGAATTTTTTAACTACTTACCATTTCTTCTCTAATGGAATAATCAGCTGTTTCTAAGTAATTTAACATTTCTTGAACGATTTCTTCGGCGTTCGTTTTGTCACACATAGCATACAAAAGATCTACAGCACGTTGTCTAACCGAAACATCCCTTTCCGTCTAAAAAACAAAAGAACAATGTTATTAGAGACTAAGAGGCATGAATTGGGACTCGATAGAACGTTCTTTAACATGACTGCATCGACATTTAGAGGTCTCACTGAAAAAAAAAACCAACCATGTAAACGATTTAGCCTATAAAACAATTTTGTAATAATTTAGTGGCACGGTATAAAAAAATACATCTGCAATAATTTGCTGATTACAACTACCAAGCTTTCTTTTTCCTGCATTTCTTCGTTTCACTAACCATAACAAGCGTTCAACTACTTCTATTTGAGCAAAACAGTACCAGAACTTATCCGACATCCTCTTCAATAATAATTCTGATTAAAAATATTAAAAAAAAATTCTTCTATTATTATGATTATAACTGTTATTTACTTTATTGCAAAACGGTTCAAATTGCAATTCAGAGGCCGTACGATGTAGGTCTGAAACCCACTATTAATTTCATTTGTCAGTTCGCGTTCGAATATGCCTATAGACGTTTTTAATTTTATTTATATATATATTTTTCTTGATCCCAAAATTCAAAGTCGATCCATCGTGCTTGTGACAGCGATTTAAAAAAAAAATATTTTGTCTTATCTCTACATCCTTTGGACTAATACTCGAAGAAGGAGTCCGTTATAACCTCATCCCCAGAATCCGAGTAAGGATCAAATGCTCCTTCATATGTTACCACCATGAATAGAAAAAGGAAAATATGACATATTTATTAGTACTGCGAAACACAAATAAAATTTCAGTGCAGAGGTTCTGTGAAATGTGCAGAGCAGTGACCCATTGGCTGCAGCAGCAGTTGCAACTATGTAACCCCATGTAAAAATGGCTATGTTCCTTTTCACGTTTGTCGTTCGCCATTGAATTAGACTACAAGTTTCACATGCGTGAAGCAAAGAAAAAACAAATATATTCAATACTTCTTTTCATAGCTTCCTGAATCAGTTAAGTTTCTTTTTTAATTACCTATGTGACAACCCTAGAAGATTTCCTGCTGCTACTGATCATACGGATATGGAGACATATAATGCGAAAAATTAAACAAGGTCAAAACACTGATTTGTCATTTGATTCCAGAAGAATATGCTCATTAAATCCCTACCACATTTAACCAAGATCTGATGGATGCGGAGGACAATGTAGCTATTCCATCAACGTAGGACAATGTAGCCTTGTGAATCGATGTGTAACCCTTTCACCACAAAATTCAGATCAAGCAAAGAAATCTGAAACCACAACCACTAACTGTCAACCAGGCTTGACTAAACTCTATCAACCTGCATTAAACTCGGGACTATCATAGAAGATCTAGCCTCCTCCTACCCCACCCTAAAAAAAACAGGAGAAAGATTGAGGACAAACTCAATTAGAAAAGTTTAGAAAAGTACAACTGTAAATCTAGCTCTTACTACTCAAAGAGTTTGTTTGGAATTCATTTAACGGTCATCTCGAATCCCTTTCCCTCCTCCAAAGGAAGGTCAAATCGTTAAAGGGCAAAGAACGTTGTGTTGTTTTTTTTTTTGCATTCAAGAGAAAATTATACACAAATAAATGAGCACAAATACCTTCAGTGCGTTGATAACAGTTTCCTGGTGTTTTTTCACAGCTTCATGTGAAAATTCGCTAGCAGCCAGAGTGCACATAGATTCCAGCGCCAAATAACGGAGGTTTGTTTCTCTGTGTGACAAAAACTGACCAAGCTGATTGCATGCACGCACCAAAAGACTTGCATCGCTGATAAGAAAACAAAAATTAATACGACACCAAACGAGGTTGCTGTGCCCCTTTCCCAAAAGAAAATTGTTAGATTAATGAAATTTGTAAATATTGGTTTTGACTCAATATTAATAATCATAAAATACGGTCCACCCAACTTTGAAAAAAAAGAAGTTTGACATACTAAGAAATAACATAAAAGAATAAGAAAAATACCCATACGCTATAAAAAAAAGAAAATTAAAAGGAACTCGCATATGATACACTAGAGCTGTTACTTTTTAAAATAAACCTGGTATGACAATCAAACATAAGCACAACACAGCTATAAGAGCTAAAGTTTAATTATAAGTTTTACCCCTTTATATATTTTAATTTCGTTTTAAGTTTCTTCGAAAAGGCTGTGGTCGTTTTTCTTTTTGGCAGCCCCTCAGCATACTCTAAAACGTAGGTACCAATTCAAGAATTAAAGCTTAGTTTATAAAAACTCGAAAAATACCGAGTTACGGCCATGTTTTGCGTCAGAACTTTGGAAAGCTCAAAATAGGGACTTGGTCAAACCCAAAATTAAACTCTTAAAGAGAAACATAAGATCAATAGAATATCTTTTGTACAAAAATAAATTGGCAACATAACCCTCCTGCTGTCACAGCATGATACAGAAAGACGATGGCACACTAATGAGAGCACATGAAGTTAGATCCTTCTTCGCAGCTACATCTTCTATTCACCTTTGATTCATGGAAAGAGAAATAGAGACCCTCTATGCCGAAATCCCTAAGGAAACATCTACAGAAGTTTCCCACTTCGAAGTGTACAATGAACTACTATGATTGAACACTAATGTTGCTTCCTATCAGAGAGCATTATCAGTAAAACTTTAAATAGAATAGGCCATCTTTATTTCTTTCATCAACCATCAAGCAGTCATTTTAGGAACCCAAATGCACAACCTGATACGAAGTGGCCAGATAGAGGAGGCTTTTTTTTACTTACTTCCAGTCGACTACAGCAAAGCTTCTGACTTGATTGACAACTATACAGTAATAAATAACCTAAAAATAATGGGTGCCAGAAAGTGTATTCTACTGTTGGTCATTGATTTTCCACCAAGTCACCACCAGTGTGTACTCTCTCATCCCACAAGGAACAAAGCTAGTAGCACGCTTGTTCTTAGCAGCAATTAAACACATTCTCCTGGAATTTGAAGATAGACTGAAATACGTGATGACCTCTTTCTACTTCAGAAAAAATCAAAAATGTATCCCCAATTCAGTAATGAAGCCAGCCAAAACCTTCCTTCAAAAATGATGCAGCAATGGCCTTCAACTCAATGAAAACAAAATCCAAGTGATGCGTTTCTCCCTATCTTTGTAGAAAATGTTTACATGCGACCAGTTCTTGAAGATCTTGAAGCTATTCAGAGACGCACAATCAGGATTGTAATGAACCGAAAGTATACCACTTTCATAAAATAATCATAAAATACGGTCCCCTCAACTTCGAAAAAAACTGGTTTTGAAATACTAAGAAATAACATAAAAGAATAAGGAAAATAAGAAAAAATAAGAATAAACGAATAAGAATAAGAGAAAATGCCCTTTTTACGTGATCGTAATCGATCACGCTACCGTTCCTACGTGATCGGCATTTCCAATTTATGCACAAGGTGGGTGGTCAATCCTTTCCTGACTTCAAACCATTGACTATACATCTTAAGGGTCTAGTGCCATCTAACTTACATACTTACTTATCATTGAATTTTCCTTTCACCTGTAGCAGTAAATGCGAACAGTCGTAACAGTGATCTACTCGTTCAACACAAATTCAGGACAAACCTTTGATACTTTTTATTGTCACTGTTTTTAATCAGTAAAGCTACCATTATGTTTGTTCTTTTTTTTGTAAAAGCTATGTCACTTAGCTTGGCCTTGGCTGTGACTACAACATTTGATTTCAGAAATACTGATTGTGATTCTAAATTTAGAGCCAATTCAGTATTCAATATAATTTCAATAGCTAAATATTAATAATATTAGAGAAAATAAATACTACGAAATTGATGGTGTTGTCCATATTTCTCGCCC
The DNA here is from genome assembly GCF_032884065.1 of Artemia franciscana. Taxonomy (NCBI): domain Eukaryota; kingdom Metazoa; phylum Arthropoda; class Branchiopoda; order Anostraca; family Artemiidae; genus Artemia; species Artemia franciscana. The sequence goes on from NC_088865.1 coordinate 33,059,303, forward strand.
AGACAACATATTTAAAATGTCACTTATATTTTGAAAACTACCCAAAAAACGTTCCTGGAATACACACACGAGTAAATGTAGCCTTAAACTACATTAACACTTGCCTGTCCATATGAATGATTAAAGAAATCGCTTCAAAAAGAACAGCATTCTTAGCATTGCTATGTTGAACCTTTTTAGACTTCGGTGGTTCCTGGGCTTTGTTTAGGATTGTTTCTAAGCATTCAGTCAGGCGACCGCGGATGCCTGGATCATCAGGGGGAGGGTAGTTCTGTAGAAGCCTTAGGAGTTTTACACTTAGCCATGGAGCAGGAACAAAATAGTAAGTATAATCTTGGAGATCAGTGTAGCTTGACGTTACAATCTGTAAATAAAATATTCAACCTTCTAAAAAAGACAATAAATAAATAGTCTACGATGAACTTGTTTTTACTAGAAAAAAGGTCAAAAAGCATAGATTAATTGTACATATAGACTATAAAACCCTAGGCCAGGCTTGTTGGGGTATAAAAAAAGACAAGAAAAGAACACAGAAGAAATAAAAAGGACAAGTAATCAAGAACTAGAATTGTTCCAACAGAGAAAGTTTTCACAATTAGTAAAACGGACAATTGAAGCTAGATTAAAACCGCAAAAATTTAGGTTTCCAGGCTTAGCCTAGATATCTTTCCAAAGTGGTTAAAAAATAGGTGATTTAAAATTTCGAAAAAAGAAAGAAAAAAAATCCTTCCTTGGAATACATTGGCAGATTAGATCTACTGTGTTATATTAGCAACATGATAAGAGCATTTCAGCACATCCTACTGCTCAGATCATTGTAATTAGAGCTACAAAGGAATGCTATCACTTTACCAAAAGACAAAGGAATAGAGGATTATATATAGATTAATAATAATATAATAAATAAAACCAAGAGCAAACACACAATGAATTAAGGAATTAAATATGTAACATCCCCACTGCTAGGAATAGATATAGAATAGATATAGATATAGGAATAGAATGAGTCAGGGACATTGCCAGTTGCCTTTTTACAAACAAAACTTGGTATAAATTAAAGAAAATAAATAAATGAAAGTAAACGAAGTAAATAGTATGAACAACTAGTTTCGACGGTCTCTGATACATCCTGATATGCTTCGGAATTAACTTGATCTAAATAAGAATATTAATAAGTAGAGACAGGACTTCCACCTGTGGCGAACTTTCTGTTATGAATACCTGTTTAGCTGTAGCATAAGCCTTTTAAGGTTGAAGGGCCTACTAATGGATTTTTTAAATTAACAGACCAATTGATTATTTTATAGTCATAATTCACTAAGTAAAATCAGCTTTCAGCAACCGTTCGGTTCTATTTATGTTAGGTCTTACTGTACTGCTTAAACTAAACGACGTCAAAAAGTTTCTTATATTCTTATTTATTACTAGATCTTTGGCCTAGAAGCACAGGGATTATATCACAGTTTGGTGTTACTAATATCACTACCTACATAAACAGCTGGATGAAAGGCCTGTCCAAAATTCTCTGCCTTTGGGCCTTTTCAGCTGCTGGCCGGTTTATTTAGTGCTTAGTTTTGTTGTTCAGAAGTTGATGTTGTATTTCCGTTTTTTTCCTTTTCTCTGTTCGTACCCCGCTTGTTTTTGAATACATTACGTTATTATTACTATTCTTGAGGGGAGAGCTGCCCTGTCCCTTCAAGCATCTTAGCTTATCCTTGAAAAACAAATAACTTATGGTTGAAATACATTAACTGTAGATCAAACAAACCTACAAAAATGACTAATCAACAAATAAGGAAGCAAAGCATATTTCAGCCCAAGAAGCAAGTACTTTTACTGAAGAGAAAAAAAGTCCTCTACAGCGGCTACAATTGCATTTTTTTTGGTCTTCCTAGCTGTACCATGAGGAGAACAAATTTTAACTTCTTGGTAGGCGATTAAGTTTTGAGTTTTTTTTTGGTTATTTCACTATTAATGTTAAATCCGAAATTCAAAAATAATTCAAAATCCAGAATATTTGAGGTTTCCTTAGTAGTGTCAACGTAAAATTCCGAAGCAGCAAATCATTGATGGCAATGTGCTGCATCAGTAACATGCCTAATGCCCACACAATTAGTTAATATGCCAACCTAGTCTTGTAATTGTTGCCAATAAGAAATAAAAAAAAAATTAAAGAAAAACAGGAATCGTATGGGAACCAAAATATCAAGGTAGAGCCAGGAATAAAACTGGATTCAGAAAAAATTCAGGCATCGTCCCATCACTACTTCAGACCAATTTCAAAACCAAAAACTACTAAATTCAAGCAAAATTTCTGCTGAATTTTAAATATTCTTGCATTAAAAATTAATTACTAATAAACAAATCAATTTTTAGTAATTCAAAGAAAAATGACATGAGCAAGGATTTGTTTTGTTTATTTTTTTTATATAGCGTTTAATTGTCGAACTTGATCTTTTTTTTTATTTATAGAACCATATGTTACCTTTTGTATTGCATTTATTTTATACACGAAATGCATTCAATTTTTTTTACGGTTGCATCGCTAGTTGTGTGTTGCTCAATACACAAGTTATATTTTTTTTTAACTTCTCATAATTACTTTCGTTTTAAGCTTACTTCCGTATTACGAGCATATATGAAGTAGCACCTAAAGGTTTTTTTTCTACCGTTCAGTTATTAACTAACTATGTTTGCAAACAATTTTCCAGAAGCTCATAGAAACAACTATTGTCTAACAAAAATTGTCCAAACGATTCGCAAAAATGTAGTCGATATAGCATGATATTAGTTTTGGCAAAAGTGGTAAAGAAGGGTATTTTGCCATTATTTTCAAATTTAGATTAGCATAAGTCTAGTAGTAGTTAAGCTTATGTCATTCAGCATAGCCTACTATGGTAGCTTATCTCTCAAGAAATCTGTAGGAAACCACAATAAATAGTTGCTGGCTCTAAGAAATAATATTAGTTATGTATTAGTGTTTATTGAGTAGAAACCGTCATCTTGCTTTGCTGTATCATCAGTTTTTGTCTAGTTTGCTTCAAATTATCGAACAGCTTTCTGTCAGAACAATCGATAGTTGGGGGAATTTGTTTTTAGCAGTTTTATACAAAATGAAAAAGCAGTTTCAAGCTTAAAACTTAAATTTTGGCAGTTTCAGCACTAAAAGAATAGATAGATAGCTCACAAAAAAACGAGCTTTTAGTAAAAGAAACTCTAAACAGAAACTGAGCCCTAGTAATTTCGGGTAGGACACCATAAGCACAACTAACACAATTAAAATAAAGGTATTCAAGACAAGCAAAAACAATTTTGATATTGAGACATTTATTTCCTAAGTTCTTTTGTGATAGAAAAAGAGGAATTAAAGGGCTCTCGGAAACAACGGGAACTCCTATCGTAAGAACCAAACAAGATTAATAATTAGATCAATCAACAGAACATTTTGTCGATTGACTGAAAACCAAATTTGCAAAACTGGGCAAAAGTGTTCCCGCATAAACTTTATTTGAAAGAAAAAACATTTGATCTTCAACATATTAAACGTAGAGTAGATCGACAATTCTTAAAAACTCAATTTACGGTATTACTTCTCAGAAATCATCAATTTTTTTAAGCATTATGCTTCTTCTTAAAATTCTTCCATACATATGACTTTCGGTTAAATCTGAGACACTAATTCCACGCAAAAAAAAATCGTGTTTAGGCGATTGCAGTAAGAAGTTACTAATTTACACCAAAACTATGTCCGGTAAACAGTTGAGTCTTAAACTGTGGCAAATCAAAAAGGATACACCTAGGTAGACTGGTACATAAAAACCATTTCGGGAGGTAGACAATTCTGGCAGTAGACTTAAATTCACCAAAATAGCAAAACCAGACAAATTTTATAAAAATCTTTGGAAACCATGGGAAGAAAAACCAGAACAAGAACCATATCAGATAAAAGGGGAGGGTCACAAATATAGCCCTTCCTCTAGCACCCAACGTGGATGTACCTTAGTTTGGATGATAGTATACAAATCATCCAATCATCCGAAATTATGAGAACTACACAAAGCTTGTTTTGATTTTGGATTTCATAAAAAGTTGATGATGAGGAATAAGCTAAACTACAAATAGCATAAAATGATTACATATAACTAGCACATTTATCAGTAGAAGAAATGATTAACTGCTTTCTTACCCTACTCAGGCGGGAAACAGCCAGTCCGACACAAGCCTTATATTCATCTGGGTTCTTCTTTACAAGAGCTTCAATAAGGCTCGTACTTGCAGTTACAACGCCTAAATGTTGATCATTCAGTAAGTGAACAATCCTTGAGGTCCATTCCCCATTGGGTATTATCTCTGGGGATGTGCGAAGGAGCCTCAGGAGACAAAGGGCTGCTGACTGTTTTACCGAGTCAATGGTGTCCCTGAATTGCATATAAAAACATACTTTATTATGTAAGCTAAACACAGATACAATTTAGTAGAAACTATCTTATCCAGAAAATATCACTAAAATCCAGGAAAAATTCCGGACTACAATTTATTTAGTTAACCAAGGATTTTCTAAAGGGAAAGCATGAAAATGTGCAGTTTGTGATCCAAATAGCTTAGATTTGAATCTCTAAAATAAAACGCACGTTATGAATGTATTCCCTTTCGGACCGACTTCAAGGTAAGTAAAGAAAAAAATATGATAATTTAGACATCGATATTTCCAAAAACCCTAAGAAATTAAAATCGAAACTACAAATTAATAGTTTTGTTAACAAATTTCTACGAGCTAAAGACTATCATCTATCAAACAAACACAACTTAGAAGCAGTAGGGAAATTTTCTCAAGACAGTGGAATTCAATTCAGTGAATATTTCGGCAGTCCTGGTTGAACTTCGTTGAAGTAAGGATGATAGGGTTGTTTTAAGAAGTTTTTTAAAAACATTTTTAGTTTCAATGTTCGCATTTTAATTAGCATTTTAAGTTATATATATATATATATATATATATATATATATATATATATATATATATATATATATATATATATTTGTTTTATGCTGAAGACGGCCCTTGGACATAGGGCCGAAATATTCGCTGAGTTGAATTCCACTGTCTTGAGAAAATTTCCCACTTGTTTCTAAGTTGTGTTTGTTTGATACGGAAAGGCAGTGTGGTCATCGTCGCTATTTACTATCATCTATTGAGTTCTTAGGTTCCAAGAGTTAGTCAATTCAGAAAATGTTATTGACCATGGAGGCATAAAGGGATGATAGACATAGTAAATTCGTAAGCGACTCACCCGGAAACAAGCAGCTTGGGAATTTCACCTCCAAATGTTTCAGCCATATCTTTGCTGCCAATATTAGCAATACATTGGAGTGCCAAATTGACAAATATCGGATTTCTTGATTGAAGATCATTTTTAATTGACTGCATGATCAACTGAATCAACGAACTGTTTGTATTTATAATGACAGATATGAAAAGATATCCCTGTAAAAAATATGTGTCAAGACAAAAAAGACTTTCTACTGGAGGCTAGACTAATCCAAAAACTGATATAAATATATAGTATGGTTTAAATATAACATAGATTTAATCTAACAAGAAAACATGTATGGTTTAAATCTAACATAAAATACATAGTCTAATGCAGTTTGCAGGCAACATAAACAGTATACCTTCTACAAGCATACAATTATGGATGTCGGGCGAGGAGGAACAGTGTCTAGAACAGTCAAAAGTAAATTAAGTAATCACAGGTATACAATACCCTTAGCTTTAGTAGGGTCACACTACAGAATACAAAAAGGCGCACTGTCACGTAATGACACACCAAAAGCACACAGAAGACACTAGTTTTTACTCTCCATTAAATTTGGTTAAGATATAACAACCCCTTCTGAAAATAAGGCCACCTTTCCTTCTCCCTTGCTGAAGTCAAATTTATCGCAAACTTAAGAAAGGTGCCGAATAGTATGTTATTTCTCACTAGGTCATGTTTTACTAAAGCACTTGATTCGACCCGACAAGCATTTCTGGTTATTTTTCTTTTGACTTCCATTTAATAAACTGATTCCCCTCCCTCACAGAGCTCAGATTGGGGTTTTGATATCTAAACGGCATACTTTGGACATCAGCCCTCACCCATCAATCAAGTTCTCCCCCTAGGGGCACTTTGGAAAGAATAATATAGCTTCTATACATTCTACTTTCCCCATCCATTTCGTATACAAAGGGTGGTCATAGAATCTTAGGAGGGAGCTTAATCGATAGGGAATTGAAAGTTCTAGTTTCCTTTTCAAGAGACAAAATTGATTAGATTAAAATAAAATTAAATAATAAAAAAAATTCAACTGAAAGCAAGGAGCAACATTGAAACTTAAAACGTGACAGAAATTAGTCTGCATATGAGAGGGCCTGCTCATTTCTCAACCTTGCTCTTTACACTTAAATCTTCAAATTCTTTAAAAATAATTCTTGTTCAAATTCAACAACCCTTGTAATTGAGCAGGAATTGTAATTGAGCAAGGAATTGTGACAAAAGTCAAACTTTAATGTAGAGAGCGAGTGTTAACAGTGAAGTTAGAAAAGTGAAAGGAAATATAGCAAAACTAAGTGAAAAATATATAAAGGAAACAAATTTATTCTCTAGAAATGAAAAGGAAGAGGAAACAAGGAAATGATTTACATCCAGAATATCTCAGTATGGAACAAACACCACAGGATAAAAGGAAAAAAGAAAAAGAATTAAAAAAATGAATTAGACAAAGACTTAGTATATATGTTTTTTTATACTATAGTCTATTTATTATTAAAACAAGAGCCAAGAGCTCATATGGCACTTGTGACGAGGTCAAAACCTAAAATTAGACTTGGTATTAGAGTTATCAATTTGTTGTTCTTTGTTTATTGGCAATTATTACAAATATAAGACGGGGGAACCATCTAGGACCCCCCCCCAGATGGTCGAATCGCGGAAACGACTGTTATCAAGTCAATTTGTGCAGATCCCTGACACACCTACCAATTTTCATCGTCCTAGCACGTCCAGAAGCACCGAATTCGCTAAAAACTGGAAGTGCCCCCCCCCCAGCTCCCCCAAAGAGAGCATATCCGGTCTGGTTATGTCAATCGCGTATCTAGAACTTGCGCTTATTCTTCCCACCAAGGTTTATCCTGATCTCTCCGCTCTTAGGTGTTTTCCAAGATTTCCGGTTTCCCCCTTCAACTCCCCCCCCCCCAATGTCACCAAATCCATTCGGGATTTAAATAAGAGTTCTGAGACACGAGGTCCTTCCAAATATCAAATTTCATCAAGATCCGATAACCTGTTCGTAAGTTAAAAAAACCTCATTTTTTCTTATTTTTCCGAATTAACCGCCCTTCGACTCCCCCCCCCCCAGAAGGTCGAATCGAGAAAGCGACTATTTCTACTTTAATGGTCATTGATGCGCCTGCCAACTTTTAGCGATCACTATATTGAGCATGTATCTAGTTTCGGATCTTCTTCATGTAAAAATTGGGGTGGTCCGGGATTCGAGTCTGAGACCTTTCGCACTCTAAATGAGAATCATACCTATAGACCAGCAAGCCACGCTTATGATGAACAGTCATTTATTTTATCGGCAAATAAAATTCTTCTCAACTATCTCGTTCGCTCGCTCCCCCCCCCCCCTAGGTGGTCGAATCGGGGAAAAGACTATTTCTAATTTAATCTGGTCTGGTCCCTGATACGCCTGCCAACTTGCATCGTCCTAGCTTATCTGGAAGTGCCCGAACTAGCAAAAGCGAGACCGACAGACAGACAGACAGAAAAATAGAAATTGTGATCGCTATATGTCACTTGATAAATACAAAGTGCCATAAAAAAAGAAGAGCGAGTGTTGAGGAAGGAGCAGTTTGTCTCATTTACGGAAGCATTTTTGTTCGTTTTAATGTTGCTCTTCATTTTCCGTTGAAATAAACTTGTTTTTTTCTGGCGAGGCAATTCTTGAAATTTATGCTACTCTCATGTGATTAGTATATATAGTATGTTAAGCTATAGTTTCTTTGCAATCAAACATTTCGTGGTAACGAACTGTAAGTAAGGAGCGATGCGGCTCAATAGTAACCAAAACTCACAAAATGGAATTTTGATGCCGAAAGATATATCAAAAGAACCAGCTTTTTATCTTGATTCCAAATATTAAAGTTTCATTTAATTTAGTGTTACACATAAAAGGCATGTTTCATGCCAGATTTTCCAACAAGGGGGTAACACCCACTAAAAATCGAAGAATCTTAATTAAAATCACACCATCAGATTTAGCGCATCCGAGAACCATATTTCAGAGGTTTCAACCTCCTAGCTGGAAAATGTGAAATTCCCTATTTTTGGCTTGAAGAAAGATCACGGATGCCTGTTTATTTGTTTTTTTCCCTGGGGTAATCATGACAACCCAATGAACCTAGAATATTGGGAAAGGGCTCATTCGAACGAATATTAACACCCTAGTGCCCTTTTTAAGTGACTAAAAAGAATGGAGGGCAACTAGGCCCCCTCCTCCACTTTTTTCCCAAAATCGTCAGATCAAAATTTTAAGATAGCCGTTTCGTACATCTTATTTGAAAGACTCCATGACTATGTCGTTGGATATAATATGAATCCCCCCAAAGCCCCAGGGAAAAGGTCTTCAAGTTAAAAAAAAATCCCCATTGTTTGCGCATAGTATTTATTGGAAGTGTGCATACATTTTCAGGAGGGAGAGGCGAATTTTCCGCGGGTTTTTTTTCCACGGGGGAATTTTCCATGGGGAGGGATATTTACAGGGGGTGAACTTGTCAGGCGAAATTTTACACTGGGCAAATTCGCCAGAATTTCTATACAAACATTATTTTTATATGTCTTGATTTCTCTTTTCCGTCTCAATTTTACGCGTGGAGTTGTTAAGGGTAGTTGTCCAGGGAAAATATTGAATTGCCTGGAGGGTGTTTCTGTGGGGAGGAGAATTTCTCCGTGGAGGTTGGGCCAGATTTCCAGGCATTATTTAAAAACGACCAGAAATTAAATATAAAAAAAAACAAGTTTTTTCAACTGAAAGCAAGGAGCAACATTAAAACTTAAAATGAATAGAAATTATTACGTATTTGAAGGAGACTGTCCCCTATTCGATACCTCGCTCTTTGAATTTTGCCCAATTCTTTAAGAACGGCTCCTGAAACACAAGGGTCGTTTAATTTGAACAGTAAGAAGCCTTTTTTAAAGTACTAAAAAATTTTAGCGTAAAAAGCGAGGTGTTGAGGAGGGGGCAGCCCCCTTCAAATACGTAATAATTTCTATTCGTTTAAAGGTTTAATGTTGCTCCTTACTTTCTGTTGATTTTTTTTTTTTTTGCTAGTAGGAATATCTTCTTTGCGCCATTGACACAAGAAGGGGCTATTATTGTGCAGCGATTGATACCGAGACCCTGAAATAGGCAATGTTTCAATTGGATTGACTTTGGTTTTCATGCTCTCGTGTTACCTGAAAACCTTGTAAGAAGATCAGAAGGGCTATCTGGAAATTTCTTTTAGCAGGGAACATTGAAAAGCTAAAGAAGAAAATGTTCAGATGAACTGGGGTGGTAGACAGAGTATCATGTAAGTCGATTTTCCTCAGAAACATTTGTGAACATGTAGTTAAAGGGGAGCCATCACTTGCAATTCTGAGGCAGTGTTTTCTCCCTCTACCGAATAAGGAGGTAGGAGAAAAGGTAAAAGAAAAATTAATTAAAAAATCGAAGCTTTTGCGGTGGATTGTCAGCCCCCTGAGGCAAGCAAAGGGATTAGAAAAAATGAAAAGCGGATAGAGAAAGGAGGAGGAATTGGATTGCAGAACTAGAGAAAAGGAACCATTCATTGATTTTCAGTTACCTTTTGAAAATTGAAGTGGATTGCCATTTAGCTACAAACAGAAGGAGTTTGTGTACTACATGATCCATGGAACGTTACCGTGCACTGACAGAGATAGTCGTATATTGCGAACCAGAGCGCCAACTTGTTCAATGTGCTGGTGAGAAATGCTTTACGGACTGATGCACGAGTTTATTTAGTACTCCTCGAACGGTGAGATACCCATAAGACTATTGGAAATACTAGAAAATCAGGGAGTAAAGCCATGTCTGTAGAAGAAAAGATGAAAGCTCAAAATCTATCGCTCTATTCTGAAAATGAATCGACAAATAATGCGTTGTTTAACAGTAACAAGTGTTATCATGCATCTCTGGAAAATATGGGAAGGGCAGTAGAAAGTCAAGATTCATTTGACGAACGCTTGGATAGAAAGTTATACGGAGTATTGAAAAGGGAGTCAAACATGGAGATGACGTGGTAAGTTTTGGGATAATAATTTTAATTATTATTTTTCAATTAGAATAGCCAAATGGGTATTCTAAAAAAAATAAATTCAGTAATAAAATTGCGGCTTTTTAAAAGACGATTAGAATGGAGTATCCAAGAAAATAGTAAAGCCCTAACATTCCAGTCCACTTAGGGTTGATACGGGGTTATGGAAAGTTTGGGAGGATGATAGATGTTCCGTAGTTGACTGAAAATGAAGTTTTAAGAAAAATACTTCTTGCATAAATTATTAGGGTATATCTACAAAGGAGTGGGTGCCCTATGGTATAAGAGCACTCTAAAAACTGGGAAGGTTAATTCAGCGGTTTGGTAATTTGTTGCAGTATACGTTGTTTTAATCAATTATGTTAAGGTGCGTAAATTTGAACAAAAAATAATTGTAGATTTGAATTTAGCATAGGTGAAATTAAATTGAACATAAGTTAATTGAAACGATTATTATGTCAGCGAGTGAAGAGGAGATGGGATTAATGAAATATAAGCGGTTTCCCATCTTTTCCTAAATATTAAAAGAATGGTCTTATTATGTCTTCGCACGAAGGCTAAAGTCTTCGGCTTTTTCCGAGCTGGAAAGTTGTAAAAACAAACATTTAGCATGATGCCAAGACGTGATAATATACAAATGACACAACAACAAAAACATGCTGTTTTATGTGAAAAATCGCATATTACTTTGATTCCATTACTTTTTACTCTTAAAATAGAACTGGTAAATTAATTTTCAATTTAATAAGCGCTCTCCCAAGTTTCTGCTACCATCCCTTCAGTACGAATTGGTCAGAAGCAAAAACAAAATATACAGAGACCACATTATTCTTTATCAAGTGCCTCCTACTGGGGCACTTAATTAGCAAGTCCAAATATTTAATTTTTCAGAATCCGTGTGTCCTGTAGGCCTATTATCTTTTAGGTTTGTGGCAAAAGTGAAAGAGTGTTAAAAATACAATTTTTGTGGAAAAATGCATGTTACTTTAATCCAATCATTTTCGACTCTTAAAATGGTACAGCAACTACAGCTTTCTATTTCCAGCCGGATGAGCCATGTTCCAAGTTTCTACAACCATCCCATCTACATAAAATGGCCAATGGAAAAATGAATACAGAGGCCACATTGTTCTTTACTAAGCACCTCCTACTAAAGGCACTTGAAAAAACAAAACAAGTACTTGTCTGTTTTTTCTTACTTATTATTCAAGCGATCCAGGAGCAAATCCAGGTCTCTGACCATTACAACTAATGGCTGCACAAAAACCCAACTTTGAGTTAAAAACTGCATTAGTTTAATCTATTCATTTGAAAAAGAACTAAAACTTTCAATTCCCAATCGAATAAGCCCCCCTCTTTCGCGACCATCCCTTCCATTTAAAGTGGCAGAGGCGAAGAAATAATGCACGGAAGAAACTTCGCTTTCTACTAAGTACTCCCAAACAGGAACAATATCATTCTTTCCAGTTCTGTTTCCCTTCTGTGTTGCTTCGTTTTTGCACTTCTTTTATATCCCTAAGTTTTAATTGGCTTTGACAGTGGTTTGACGCCATATAAACTCTTAGCTGTTTTGTCATAAAAAGTAAAAATGATAATTCATTTATCCTTCTTTATCAATTACATACATATAAGACACATCACTCTTCAGTGAAGCCCCCAAAAGGGTAAGTCTGATTCTCACGACCAATCCTGAGTTTATACGACTTCTAGATTCTTCTATACTTTAACATCTTCCCTTTTCCAGTTCTTAATTTTACAAATACCTAAAACAACCCCTTCTGATAATTAATAATTTGTTCATAAGACAAAAATTAAGAGACCCATCCTACTGAACTTGCTAAAAGTACAACTGAGCAGAACTACATCATCTTTTCCATACCCTCTAACAATCCCAAACCCCCATCCAAAAAAAAATCAAACGATTGTCTTGTCCCAGAAAACAATCTCAGAAAGTATTGAGCTAATCCAACACCCAGGGTCACACATTCCTGCATTTTCCATTACAAAACCTACACGCAAACACGGGACAAATTGCATAATTTATGGCCATTGTCCCAGGGGCTTTAGGGGTAGTATCATGCCAAGAAGTCAGCTAGTTAAACCTTTCAACTATTTCGAAAAATATTGCTATATAGAAATTTTAATCAGATTCATGGGAGTCATTGGGGAGTGGCAACAAAAGGGCATGGTAGGGGCGGGAGACTGGTTGTCCTTCAATCGCTTTAGATTCTAAAAAGGGCGCTAGCGGTTTCAATTTTCAATCTAAATAATCCCATGTAAAGGTTCTAAAGCCATTCATTCCATAGAAAGTAGCCACGTCAAAACAGACAAGAAAGAAAGGAATTAATGGAAGTCACATCCCTCATTACTTTCCTATGAACAATTAAATTTTATCTTTATGGTTTGGGTGTCTCCTGTAATTCTGAAAATCTTCATATTTGATATTGCAGCTCAATTTTGCTGGTGGGAGGCCCTTTGGATCAATATCTGTCTGTCTTGTTCCATAAAACAAGTATGGTATTAACTACAGTGCATATTGCACTGAAATACTTACAATTTGTTTTTCTGTGTATTTGTTAGAAGACAAAAGGTTGACAGCTTCCATTTGGCCAAAATCAATGTCATGACCAAGAAGAAAAATGAACAGAAGTTTGCAGACATACTTCTTCTTTTGATAGCCATCCAATGTCTTGTCACCTAAAAGCATCCAAATAAGAATTAAAAGAATCAAAATCATCAATATCTTCAAAAAGGAACTGGGATAAAAAAGAGCAGACTGTTAAATTGTTCCTCTTACAATTTTTTGAATAACTTGTATAGTGTTAAATTTTAGTTAAACACTCTTAGAAAGGCTATATTAGACAAGACAATGGTTTTATTTTTTTGGCAATACCAAACCTTTCAGCATAAATACATATCTCTGTTTTATCACACTAACCTTTAAAATGACACACATACAAAAAAACTATGGAGCAACCCCGCCTTTGAACTCACCTCATAAAAAAATATTATACACAATCCAGCACCAGCAACACAGATGTACCATACTTGGAACATAGATTGAGTGGTGGCAATGGAGGTCAATTTGAAATTCACAATAACTCAATGGAGTGGAGAATAAACCGTATTGGGACATTATTATTATTATTATTATTATTCATACGTTTCATACCCTCTGTTTGTAAGACTATAAATGCAATAGTGGAGTAAAATATATGGTTTTTGTTATTGTCTTTATTCTCTCTTGTATGGTACAAAGTCTTTTTTGCAGTTACTTGAGGTCAAATTTAATCCTTTGCACAGTATTTAATCAAAATCAAGGAAGCTGTAAACAGCAGGTCACTGAATTAAATTATTTTTAACATTTTTATTAATGTAATAGAATTCTCATATTTCATAACTGATTTACATTTCATTTGTATTAAACACAAAAGAAAGGTAATAATGGAGTGAAGAATAGGGTAATTGCTATTACCTTGTTTGTTTCTGTTGTTCCCTTCTCTTTTCTATATTTTCCCCTTTGTTTTGTGTAAAATTTAAGTAAATAATTTCTCAGGCCACCCTGTTTTTCCATTTACAAATTTAAACAAATGAAAATATAGAAAACGGTTGTACTATTTTATAACAGGACAAGTCATTAAAATTAAAGCACAAGTAAAAACCTCAAATACCTTAAACGGTGACATTTTGTATAATCAGCCCCCAACAAGTTTCAACCCATCAAATAAAGTTTACAGTGAAATAGACCCTGAAAATAGTCAACGTGCTTTGGCTAAATTAGCAAATGAAAAGATCAATTCAATTTATAATATGCAATAAAGTTTTTTACCTGTATTCAATTATAACCCAGGGCATGTGTAAAACTTTTCAAAACTTTATTCTGATAGGTTTCATCAAAATGTCAAAAAAGAACAGTGTTTTTTTATCTATACTCATCCCGATTTTGCTTGATTTTTGTACTAGGCCTGTTTAAAGTAACAAACAGTCGATATTTTCAATATTAATAATAATTAATTTTTTTTATTTCGCCTGTATTTCTTGTCTCTTTTTTGCCTTTTTATTTTGTTTTTTTTTTGTTCTGTTAAATGCAGTTTAGTTATTTTGGTTTATTTTTGAAAAAAGCCTCTGGACATGAAGTCGAAATATCCATACTTTTTTTATTATTAAAAGTTCGATACTTTACTTTTTTTCTTGTTTTCTCTATTATCCTATTTAAAAAATTATTCCTGTTTGGCTATATTTTCATTTGTTTAAATTTCCTTAATATATAAGGGAAAATTCGTATTTGTTTTCATGGAAAAATCTTGTGTCATGTTTGGCTATATTTTCATTTGTTTAAATTTCCAAAATCCGCAAGGAAAAATTCATATTTGTTTTCATGGAAAAACCTTGTGCAGTGCTCCTCGATGATTTCCTTGTAGTTAGAGAATTCGTTAAATTTGATGAAACATTGTGCACCTTAAGATTTATTATTACCTGTGCAATTGTTAGTATGCAATTTTTCTGCTTCTTATGGTTTTCATACTTCAACTACTACTACTACTAACAACTCGCCTCAGCACCAAGCTGCCTGAGCCCAACTGCTCTACGCACGCTCCTCTATCTCAATATATTCAAATCCTCCCTCTTCGCACCTCCCCAGGAAGTTTCCATCTCCATAAAAAAATTTCCTTATGGCATCCTCCCACCCCAACCAAGGACAGAATACTTTCCGTTAGCCCTAGATGGCTGGCTGACAAGGACAATCTTTAGCAATCTATTATACTTCATCTGGAAAACGTGGCCTAGACATCTCAGCCTTTCTCTCATTATTGCCCTAGAAAGTGGGATTGAACGACACTTAAGGCCTACTGTTTGAAATACAGTCTGAATTGGGTACCCAAAACAATCTGTAAGCAATTTCTCTGGAAAAAAATTAGCAAAACTTCCGCCGTTTTTTGGGTGCCCATGCTTCAGAACCATTGACCACGATCATCACTTTAGCTTCCAAAACTCTAATCTTGGTTTTTAGACTTATCTTTGTATTCTTAAAAAAAATTCAACTGCAAGAAGACACCTTGAGCCTTGGCTATTCTACTTTTAAAATCTTCCCGACACCCACCATCTTTCCAAACAATGCTACCAAGGTAAGTGGAGCTGTTCACTTGATTGAGCTTTTTGTTACCCAATGTCACCTTTTCGCCTTCACTTAATCCTAGCCTAAGCAACATAGTCTTCCTAACATTATTTTCAAACCTATCTTTCCAACTGCCAAAATATATTTTTTTTTCAATTTGATGCAGATTGCTTTCTTTTAGGTCAAAAATGCATTGAAAATTGTTGGAAAAAAGATAATTTCCTATTTTTTTAAGTAAGTTTAGATTCTTCCCAAAGAAAAATTCAGGTAACACCATAACTATGGCTCAATGAATTGACAGACCTGAGACTAATGAATCCAATTATGTAAGTGTTTCTTAGTTTGTTTGTTTGTTTCCATTGCAAATTACATGATCAGGCTTCCAGTCAAGACACTTGTTTTAGAGGTAACATAAACCTTAAAGAATAGAAAGGGATAAAGAAAGTGATGCACAGTAGGAATGGCCGTAAATGCAGAATAATCAAATTACAAGCAAAGGATAGTTTTTCTCATCTTGCTTTTTATAAACAAATGATGTGTTATTAATTCACTGTTTTTTTTGGCGTTGTTATTGTTCTTTTTTGTACTAAGATACTTTTATTCTTCTTTTTTTGTGTGTGTTTATTTGCTAGGAGAGTGTTAGGTCCTCCTTGCTTTCTACTGCTGGTTTCTGGGTTTCCAGGATGGGTGGAATTTCTCCAGACGAGAGGGTAATATTTGATAATGATCACAGATGCTAATAGAACTTCATCACCAAGCATAAAAGAATTTAAAAAATTATCCTTCGTTTTAGCTATTTTTCAACCAATTATAGGCGGCGATCATGAATGCACCACTAATAGCTCTGATATTCCAAAAAAAAAACAATGCCCTTTTTGGAAATTTGACACAAGGATGTCTTTTTGGAACTACTGGGGTGGGAAGATTGCAAAGATGTGACTGAGACTTTTATGTTGGTTTTAGGTGCAGGCATTCTAGGTCTTTGTGATGCTCTTTTAGATGATATATGTTAAAAACTAAATGTAAAAAACTATTTTTTTCAACTGAAAGTAAGGAGTAACATTAAAACTTACAACAAACAGAAATTATTACATATATGAGGGAGTGTGCCCCCTCCTCAGTATCTTGCTCTTTAGGCTACAGTTTGACTTTTTGTCCAAATTATCTAAGAATGACCCCAAAACAAAAGTGCTGTTTAACTAGAGCAATAAGCTATTTTAAGAGTTCATTTTAAGAGATGATGAATGCACCACTAACAGTTTTGATATTCCAAAAAATCATTGTCTTTTTTTTGGAAATTTGACAAAAGGATGTCGTTTTGGAGCTACTGGGGCTGGAAGATTGCAAAGATGTGACTGACACTTTTATGTTGGTTTTAGGTGCAGACATTCTAGGTCTTTGTGATGCTCTTTTAGGTGATATATGTTAAAAACTAAATGTAAAAAACAATTTTTTCAACTGAAAGTAAGGAGTAACATTAAAACTTACAACAAACAGAAATTATTACATATATGAGGGAGCGTGCCCCCTCCTCAATATCTCGCTCTTTAGGCTACAGTTTGACTTTTTGTCCAAATTACCTAAGAATGACCCCTGGAACAAAAGTGCTGTTTAACTAGAACAATAAGCTATTTCAAGAGTTCAAGAAAAAACTTTAGCAAGAAATAGAGATGAAACGAGCAAGGTAGCAGGACGAGGATGCACCCCCCCCCCCCGCTCAAATACGTTATAATTTATGTTTGTTTCAAGTTTTAATGTTGCTCCTTACTATTGGTTGAAAAAAGTTTGCTTTTAAATCTGATCGTTTTTCAAATAGTGCCAGGAAATCTAGCTCCATCTCCATGAAAAATTCCCCTCCCCCATGAAAGAATTCTCCACCATAAGCCCCCCCCTCTCCCCCAAAGAATCTGCATACTTCTCAATAGCCAATAACACATGCAAGCAATGGGCAAAGTTTGAAAAAAGGAAGTGCACATGAAAATCTTCATTTTGTAAAGAGGAAATTAGCTCCCTGAAAAAGGAGTGCTATCTTGATGGAAACTATGTACAAGTTCACATTATTATACAAATTTAAGAAGACACAGAAACACCATTAGAAAGTTCAAATGGCTCCTGAATTTTTTATTCAATATTGGTTGAAAATGTGAGAAGGATACCACAAAATTTCATCATTTGATTTTTTTCCTTCTGAAGTTTTATTTTTGGTTGAATTCAATATTCTCTCCCCCCCCCCCCCCAAGGCCTTAAGAAACCAAGCTTTGGAGCCAAATTAGTCCCAGATCAGGTCCTTTTCTGAACTGAAAATATGTCCCTATTTTAATCTACTGAATATATGACAGTCTCTCATTAGATTAGAGTTGCAATCTAAGGTATATTGTCTCCTGAACTATGAGAAAGTCAAAAGTTTTGTTGAAAATTTTGATCCCATTGCTTTATTTTGCTTTGATCTTTTAAACACCATATTTTATAGTTTCTAATTTTGGCCACAACTTTATGGAATCCACAGATTTTTATAGTATTGGTTAGAAGAATTTGTTGCTTATGAACTGTTTGTCATCCACAAGTCAAAGTATATACAGCGTTTTTTACTTAACTACATGAAAGATACCCTTCTTCATAAAAGAACTAACTATATCATGGATAAAAAGGAGATTGGTGTGGATGAATACACACTATTAGACGTTTTCTGTGAATGAATGATTTTTCTGACTCAGCTCTATGCAACAAATAATAGTACTGACTGGCCATATCTCAAACAGTAAGCTATACAAAAAATGTGGTTCAGTCCTGCTTTCCAGGATTAAAAGAGATAAATGTTGAGAAGACTAGGACATGTTCTGCAGATGAAGAATGACTGGTTACCCAAAATTGTTCTTGTCAGCCAAAAATCTAAGGCAAAACAAAATCAATTCATCCCCAGTTGGGATGAGAGAAAGTCCTGAGGAAAGATTTAACAGAGATGGAAAATCTTGGAAGTGTGTATTAAGGGGGGCTTTAAATAGGTTGGGATGGAGTAGGAGCAACCCTGGCTGTGTTGGCTTTATGTGTCATGGTGCTGCAGTAGTTGCCGTTAGTAGTAGTAGTAGTATAACTAAGGAAGAGTTATTAACACTTCCTAGTTTATCCAAAAATTTTCAAAATTATTAAGGCACGTAGGCCTTAGCCTACGTGTGATGATAAACAATTTTAATTTAAGACAACTGTATCACCTTTCGTTTGTCAACTCCAACCAATGTGCAGACATTAATAATTATCAATGTTTTAACATTGCAACAGTTTGTGGCCATAAACTGCAAGTAAGAAGCAATGCAGCTCAATAGTGGCTGAAACTAAGAAACAGAGTCTTGATAACAGTGGATACATCAAAAGAATTGAACATTGATGCTTATTCAAGATGTATAACTTTCAACAAGTTTAGTGTTACCAATAAAAAGTTACAAGCCTAAGAAAATTTGCCTCATTTTCGAAAAAGGGGACATACCCCCCCCCCCCCAAAAAAAAAAAAATATCAAGTGAGAATGAAAATCAGATTCATCAAGTTATTTTTCCCATGAGTGATTATATCAAAGTAGTGATCCTGGAAGATCAGGAGAGGGTACATTTTGTCAGGAATCAAATTTTTTTTTCCCTATCTTTTAGTAACCAAAAATATTCAAGGAACACTAGCCCCCATCCCATGCTGCTTTTTCAAAACTCATTGGATCAAAATTTACATTGCCATTTAATTCATCATAGTTAAAAAATCTAATAACTTTATCTTTGAGGATGACTTGACCCCCCACAGCCCCTGGGGAAGGGCTGCAAGCTATAAACTTTGCCCATTGCTTGCACGTGTTATTGGCTATTGAGAAGTATGCAGATTCTTTGGGGGAGAGGGGGGGGCTTATGGTGGAGAATTCTTTCATGGGGGAGGGGAATTTTTCATGGAGATGGAGCTAGATTTCCTGGCACTATTTGAAAAACGATCAGATTTAAAAGCAAACTTTTTTCAACCAATAGTAAGGAGCAACATTAAAACTTGAAACAAACATAAATTATAACGTATTTTTTCCATGCATTATTTATTTATTGATTTTGTTGCCATTGATTATAGGTAAACCAGTTATAGCCAGATTGATACTAACACAGATGCCATATCTAACAAATTATATTTATAGAAAATAAATTATGTTTACCAATAAATTTATAGAAAATAAGAAGTTCATCCTTGAAGTCAGAATTTTGTAACATTTTTTGGTTGAAGTCAGATATTTTTTTGGCTTTTGCGTGAGTACAGTGTCAGAAAAAAGTCAGATTTTTTTGTGGCAGGCTGTTAGAATTGTCATGATTTTTAAACAGACTGAATGGAAATGTGAGCTGTGTTTGAGTGATTTCCTGGATCTAATTTGTATCAACACCAGAAGCTTCCAGGCATTTTTGTTTCCCAGCTTTTACTAGCAGCAGAAAAGAAAAAAATATAAGCTTTCAATGCCAGAAAAAATTACAGGAAAAAAAGAAAAAGAAAAGAACATAATGTTATATTACAAATAATTTATGAGCAGTTTAATAAAATTAGGGAGGCTGGTAACTTGTTAGCTGCATCTGAAATGTTACAATTGTAGAAGAAAGCCCTGAGGATGTTCAGAACAAATTTTTTTCTGACCAAGTGAAAGTTCTAAGATTGCCAAGTGATTTAAATTTATTATAAAAACAATATATTATGCTTTCCAGTTTAAGACACAGTAATGCCTAACACTGGCACATTTAAAGCAACACTGACCTCTAATCCCTCTTCATTCCCCAAATATCTTAGGTCTTGACCTTTAATAATGGTGTGCGTTGGGATTTGTTAACATATCTGCCAGCACAGAGGCAAGAAAGTTGATGAGGGACTTGATGAAGATTACCTTGATATGACTCTGGGGGGTGGTGGGCATGGGCTAACTCCTAGTGAATAATCAAGGGCTATATTACTTATAGGGAAAAATATCATACTTAAAGCATTGTTTTATAGATGTTAAACTTGAATGCATGAAACAGGAGTTGGATCACCTTTCACATTTGACAGAGACTTGTATCAAACAGCTTGTAACAATAAGCTGTAAGCAAAGACCATCTTTTGCCAATAAAAAACTAAATTCTAAAAAAGTGTTGACTATAAAATATTGTAACAAAATCTAATATTTATACTTATTCTGAATGTATAAAACGTGTTAATTTTGAAGGTACTCATTAAAAGCTTAATGAGTACTGAGTAATGAGTAAAAAGGTACTCATCACTGTTTCTGAAACTTTCAGGGATGGGTCTACAGGCTAAAGTATATCCTGGTAAGATATTTTAAAATACCCACCTTCACTCCTTCTCTCTCTAAAGGGCCCTGAAATTTGCCTACATGACAGGTGTATGCCTATTGAAATTCTGACAAAACAATATTTACCTTAACTTTCAGTTACCAGTTGCTTTTTCTCTGCCTTTAGTTCTGAAAATGCAATTCCTGTTATTTGAGTATAATTCTGAGCCATATCAATATCTAGGAATTGTATTTGCATATCTTTACAACTTTATAAATCAGGATTGAGCAAAGTTGTGAAGCTGAAAACAATGTTGATGTACTTCATTCAAGTGGAAGATCTATTTGCAAGGTTTCACTTTTATAACAAACATATTTTTAAAGGTCATCAAAGGTCAGGAACCTCTAGAGGGAGAGGGAGTGGAGGTAGGTACTTCAAATACCTTCATAGGACATCCTTCAGCCTTTAGACCCATCCCTGAAAGTTTAATTTTTCTAATCTAACCCCTTTCCAAGATAGCCAAAAGTCACTAAACTAGAACTTTACCAATAATTTTGTTTCTCAGCTATCTGAATACTCTGTTGATCAAAAGATTTACCCAAAATAGTCAGGCACAGGCCTATCTCAAAATTTTGATTGGATACATTTGAGCAAAGGAGGGCATGAGAGGGGGATGGGGGTTATGCTCTAATCATCAGAAGCTGCAGGTCCCCTCTTGGCACCAACACTTCTCAGTCTGTTTTATTCCACTTAGCCTGTCTGTAGCCATCACAAAGTCTCAAATCCTTCAAGATAGGGGATGATAAAAACTGGGTTGATGCTGAATAGAGGCTAAACTGGGAATGTCAAATCATAACCTTGATACACCACTATTCAAGGAATCTTATAGGCTAGTGCATATTTACTGAACATCTGGGACTGGGAACATCTTGTTAAAATTCTAGTTAATTGACTTCTTGCTATCTAGGAAAGGGTTCAGGCTAGGAAAATGAAACTTTCAGGGATGGGTCTACAGGCTAAAGTATGTCCTGGGAAGGTATTCTAAAGTATCCACCTCTACTCCTTCTCGCTCTAGAGGGCCCTAAAATTTGCCTACATGACAGGTCTATACCTATTCAAATTTTGACAAAACAATATTTTACCTTAATTTTTGGTAAAATTCTAGTTAATCAACTTTTTGCTATCTTGGAAAGGGTTTAGGTTAGGAAAATGAAACTTTCAGGGGGTGGGTCTACATGCTAAAGCATGTCCCGGGAAGGTATTTTAAAATACCCACTTCCACTTCTTCTCCCTCTAGAGGGCCCTGAAATTTGCCTACATGACAGGTCTATATATCTAATGAAAATTTGACAAAACAACATTTTACCTTAATTTTCAGTTACCATTTGCTTTTTCTCTGCCTTTAGTTCTGAAAATGCAGTTCCTGTTATTTAAGTAGAATTTTGAGCCATATCAATGTTTTTTTTTCAAAATTTAGGAAATGTATTTGCATTTACAAAATTTAGGAAATGTATTCATATATAATTGAAACCTTATAAAATGGAATTGAGCTAAGTTATGAAGCTTAAAACAATTTTGTTGTACTTCAATTAAGCAGAAGATCTATTTTGCAAGGTTTCACTTTTATAACACACATATTTTTAAAGGTCATCAAAGGTCAGGGCCCTCTAGAGGGAGAAGGAGTGGAGTTAGTTGCTTCAAAATATCACGGGACATACTTTAGTCTGTAGATTCATCCTTGAAAGTTTCATTTTCCTAACCTAAACCCTTTCTGAGATAGCAATAAGTCAATTAACTAGAATTTTACCAAATTCTCTAAAGATTCCAATACCTTATATTTTAACTGTAGAAATAGGCCTAGCTTACCTTTGAACTTGCTTCTGATATTG
Organism: Artemia franciscana; assembly: GCF_032884065.1. Lineage (NCBI taxonomy): Eukaryota > Metazoa > Arthropoda > Branchiopoda > Anostraca > Artemiidae > Artemia > Artemia franciscana. The sequence goes on from NC_088865.1 coordinate 33,081,933, forward strand.
GCAAGCTCTTTGTTGATTCTTTTGATTTCAGCTTCTTTGCTTTTACAATTCCTTATATCAGATATGAAAACAGCCAGCCCTCGCATTCCATCTCCCTTCACAGCAGGCATCATCTCGACACCAGAACCAAATGCTTAGTGCAATAAAATTCTAGATGTTTTAATGAATTCCAACTCCCCATTCATTTGGTGAAATTGCTGTTGTATTAAAGGATTTTGGTATAGGCTAGGAGCGTTGCCATGTCAAATTGTATTTAATAATCCGTTAAAGAATGCAAATAGAACAGTTCAATTTATAGACAAAACGCATGTTCTATCATATATTTCCTGTCGGTGGTTCAAACCGTATGTCCACAGCAAGGAATAAAGGTGATAAGGCCCACTTAAAAATGACCATAAATTCTTGACCACACTTAAAATTTACGATGATCATAGGAATTACAACAGTGCTGCTTAAACAAAGAATATTATGGCTTCAATATGTTTCTTTTTTACCAGGCCAATTTGTATGGAAAGACTTATAGAACCTTTGGGAGGGGGGTTATTCAATTCAAAATTGAGAATTTTAGTGGGCTTTACAAGAGTCAAAAAGGGTTGGAGGATAACCATCCCCCTTAATCTTTTTTGGCAGCCTTTCCCCCGAAGATACCTGAACAAAACAATAGCATTTTCAGTTTTAGGTAGAGTGTTTGATAGAATCCTTAAACATGTAATTCGTCCAATGTACGTCCATGGATATAATCAGTTCAGCTTTTGAGAGGGCCTCGGTATTCAATATGCACACGCAACTTTTTAAGCATCGTTCAATGACGTAAATTATTAAAGAAAAATAACGTGTCTGCAATATTAACACATCAGAAAGCTTCTAATTACCTTTTCCATTCTCAAGCCATTTCTTCTCTTCTAAGGAGTTTCCATTTCACATTTTCTTACGTTTGGAAATGGCATCAGGGCAAATCAGTTTGCGTAAAGCCAGGTGGCAAGACAAATAATCTCACTCGTGCTCGTCTCGGAATAAAACAGAGTCATGTTTTGAGTACTGCCATTTTTAGAAGTGGTATCCCATCGCTGTACATTATCTTCCCCCTGACCTTATTGAAATCAACACAGGGTTGTCACAAGCCAAAATTTTTGTGGGGGGGGGCAAGAGATTTTACCAACTAGCTGGTCATTTTTGCCGACTGTTTCTGTCAACCTTCGGTTCTTCCTTCAAAAACGGAATTCCTCGTTTTCGGCTTCCATTAACCTTCAAATATAAATTCTTCAAGTTGACCCGGCTAAACTCTACACCTCCACTTCACTTAAGTATCTTGGTCTTCCGTTTGGCAGATCTAACCAAGCCACAAGGATGATAATAATAAATACTCCAAAGGAAAAACTAGGAAATATTATGATTTACTTGCTAAAATTGAGACAAAAACTGATAAAAGACTGTTGGGTAGGCTTTATGATTCATTTTTTTTTGTGCCCAATGTATTTTTCCTTACACCCAGTTTTCTGAAATTTGTGGGTTTCCTATTTGGGCTAGAAATAATTGCTATTCTAGCTGGTGCGATGTTTTTTGAAATTTGTGGAAAGACGGATGAGCAATCGTTTAATTTCCGTCAGCGGTGTGACGAAATAGTTAACTTTCCTTTGAATTGTAATGAGGCCAAGTCGGAGTAATTTTGCTATATGTATGTTTAAAGTGCAAGTATTATGACTTTTAGTATGTTAAAGTTTGTATGAGGCCAGTTAAGGTGTGTTTTCTATGACGAGTAAAATTATTTTTCTTTTGCTTCGTGTTTTAGCAGGGTGAAAATTCTTTTGTTGTCCTTGTTTAGTTCTTGTTTTTACTTTATTAGGTTATTTAGTTTAAATTTTTGTGTGTAAAGAGTTCAAATATATTATTATTATTATTGTTTTTATTATGTCACAGTTCAAGTTTAACCCGAATGGGAAATACTATCAGGGAATAAACAAAACTAAAGACGCATGAAAATTATAATAAAAGTCACATCAAACTGCCAATGAATAGAAATTGCTACAACCCTGAGTAAAGGTAATACCAGTAGCATCCCCTCCATGGTTTAACCGGAACCCTATCCCTCCGAGTCCCGATCTGTAACCTACGAAAGTAGGTGGCAAAAACCTTCAAAAGGCCAATCCCTAGGGAGCAATTCCTACGTGGGCCCTAGGAGTCAATTCCAACAGGGGCCCTACCAGTCAATTCCAACGAGCCCAATAGAATCCAATTCTTCCGGGGTCAAAGCAACCAATTATAACAGGGGGCCCTTGCATCCAATTCCACCAGGGCCTTAGCATCCAATTTCACCGGGGCCCTAGAAACCAACTCCAGCGGGGTCCTAGAAACCAATACCAACGGTGTCCTAGCAGTCAATTAAAACAGGGTCCTAGTATTAAATTTCAACAGGACCCATAGCAATCCATTCCAAAGCGTAGGGAGGGGGTCTGTTAGCCAACCGGGGGACCTATGTAATAGGGTAATCTTTACTTATGTTAAAAATGACGCGATCTCACGTGACAAGCCAGACTTCAGGGGCTCGTAGGGAATCTCCACTTGTAATAGAGGAGGACACACACTTGGATTATTACGTAATATCAATGCTCACTCGGGTGTTATCTAACACATTAAGAGTTTTTTTTCTTCAGGATTTCATTTTTCTTCAAGATTTCGTTTTCTTTCAAGGCGTTGTTTTTCTTTCAGTACATTTTTCTTGAGATTTCATTTTCTTTCATGATGTTTTTCTTTCATGTTTTTCCGGATTTCCTTTTCTTTCAATTTTTTTAGGGAACCCTTATTATCTTAAGATTTTTGTCCGTTTTAGGATTCGAATATAAGAACAGAGATTTCCCGGATGAACAGCCATAGGCTTTAGCCATCTGAACCAGCGAACTATTCATAATATTTGTATTCGAGGAATAATTTTCACATGACAACCTATTGAATAAAAAGAGAATCCCCTGTTCCTGCATACTAAAACGACTAAATAGTTTGCATGTTTCAAACCCTTCCCATATGAGAGCACAAACATACACTTACTATTGATTTTGATCTGTTAGATATACCTGCATACCACAGGTGTCATTAATTTTCTAAAGTGACCTAGACAGGTTAAGTTGCATAGCAGATGTTACGTAGCAATGGCTTTAAATATTTCATGGCGTAAATAATTATGTATTGAAATTTTATTCTGGAACACGTAATCTAAAGAATGATGGCTTTTGTACATAAGCATTTTATTAATAAGAAATAGTTAAACTATTATTAAAACAAAGAAAAAGCAGTTAAAACACAACAATTAAAAAACAAAACATGAAAAGAGCTTAAAAGGATAAAATATAAGCAAAAAGAATCATTAATTAAAATCAAGTCGGGAACCCTAGCAAACAGTTCCAGAGGGGTGTTACTAAAGATAAATTTAAGCCTAGTTAAGAGTTATTTCTGAGAGTTCTTTATGGAAACGTCACATTACTATGGCTCTATTTGATGTAGCTAAAAGAAAAAGAGACACACTTTTTTGCATTCGGCCACGTTCCTTTGAACCAAGACCATGCATATTTCACACCACCCTGACAAAATGCGGCTAACCCACCCTAGCAAGTAATTCCATAGGGCGAGAGCTTTTATTAGAAGTAAAGTTTTATTTACGCTTTACTTCACGTTTAAAAAAGCTCCTATGAGCAAAAATAAAGAATTTTGCATTTTCTGCCAGAAGAAAGATTACGGATGCATGTGTGCTTCGGGTCAGTCCTTTTGGATAAAATAAATGTCTGTATTAACCGAAATTTGGTAGGACTACCTTTACCTTTAAAAATGAATGCGCTACCGTACGGCATTGCAGTCTCTGAAACTTGAGAGTCAATATGCGTATAGTTTTTTAAGAACTCTAATTAAATTGACTATCTCAGAATTTTCATACAATTGCATTTTCGACTTCATTTGGCCAGAATTGTTGTTTTGCACCACAAAATGGGCGAAAACACCTCTCTGCTATGGAACAATCTTCTTGTCTAAAATAAATGTCTGTGTTAACCATTATTTTGTTGGACTACCTGCACCTTTCAAAAGTGGATGCGCTACCTTTACTGCCTCCAAAACTTTAGGCTCAGTTTGTGTATGGATTTTTAATAATTCTCAATCAATTAACTTTCTCAGAACTTTCACATAATGGCATTTTGACCTTCTTTTGGCTAGAATTGCAGTTTTCCACACCAAAAGGTCTGAAAACGCCACTTTTCTGTGGGACAGCCTTCTTGGCTAAAAATGTCTTTGTTAGGCGTTTATTTTCTGGGACTAACTGCGCCATTTAAAAGTGAATGCGCCACCGTACGGCATTACTGCATCTTAAACTCGAGGTTCAATATGCGTATAGTTTTAATAATTCTAAATCAATTGACTATCTCAGAATTTTCACGCAATAGCATTTATGCCTGCTTTTTGCTAGAATTTTTATTTCCATACCAAAATGGCTGAAAGCACCATTTTGCAGTGGGACAGTCTTTTTGGCTGAAATAAATGTCTATTTAACCATTTATTTTGTAGAACTACCTGCACCTTTAGAAATGAATGCACCACCATGCACTATTACTGCCTCTAAAACTGGAGAATCAATATGTGTATAGTTTTTCAAATCAATTGACCATCTCATAATTTTCGAACAATAGCATTTTTGCCTTCATTTGGCCAAAATTGTTGTTTTGTGCAACAAAATAAATATCTTTTTGACAGAAATAAATGTCTATGCTAGTCTTTATTTTGTAGGATTACCTGTGACTTTAGAAACGAATGCGCTACCGTACGCCATCACTGTTTCTGAAATTCGAGGCTCAATATGCTTATAGTTTTTCAATATTTCTAAATCAATTGACTATCTCATAATTTTCAAACAATAGCTTTTTCGACTTCACTTGGCTAGAATTGCTGTTTTACACCACAAAATGGGTGAAAACATCTTTCTGCTATGGAACAGTCTTCTTGGCTAAAATAAATTTCTATGTTAACCACTATTTTGTAGGACCTCCTGTACCTTTTAAAAGTGAATGCGCTACCGTATGGCATTACTACCTCTGAAGCTTGAGGCTCAATATGTGTAAAGATTTATGATAATTCTAAATCAATTAACTATATCAGAATTTCCACACAGTAGCATTTTTACCTTCTTTTGGCTAGAATGGTTGTTTTGCGCCCTTAAATGGTTGAAAACACCGCTAAGCTGTGGAACAGTCTTTTGGCTACAAATTAATGACCATGTTAACGGTTATTTCGTACCAATACCTGCAACTTAAAAAATTGGTACCGTATGGCATTACTGCCTCTGAAACTGGAGGATCAATATGCATATAGATTTTCGAATGAATTGACTATCTCAAAATCTTCACAAAATAGTATTTTTGCCTTCTTTTGGCTAGAATTGTAGTTGTGCACCACAAAAAGAGTGAAAACACCGCTTTGCTATCGGACAGTATTTTTGGCAAAAATAAATGTCTAAGTTAGCCGTTATTTTGTAGGACTGCCTGTACATTCAGAAACGAATGCGCTACCGTACGGCATTACTGCCTCTGAAACTTGAGGCTCAATATGCAGATATTTTCTCAATAATTCGAAATCAATGATACTATCTCAATACTTTTACACAATAGCTTTTAGACTTCTGTTTTTACTAGCATTGTTGTTTGCACTATAAAATGTTTGAAAACGCCACCTTGTTATGGGTCTGTCTTTTTGGCTCAAATAAATGTCTATGTTAACTGCACCCTAAGAAAAGAATGCCCCTCGGTGCAGTATTACTGCCTCTGAAAATGGAGAATCAATATGTGTATAGTTTTTCGAATCAATTGACCATCTCAGAATTTATAAAATAACGGTTAAAATAGACAACTATTTTAGCCAAAAAGACTGTCTCATAGCAAAGAGAAGTTTTCACACATTTCGTAGTACAAACCAAATATTCTAGCCCAATGAAGTCCAAAATGATATTGTGTGAAAATTTTGAGATAGTCCATTGATTTAGAATTATTGAAAAACCATACGCATATTGAGCCTCGAGTTTGAGGAATAGCAATGCCGTAGAGTATCGCATCCGTTTTGAAGGTGCATGCAGTCCAACAAAACTTTGGTTAATTTAGTTATTTATTTCAGCCAAAAGGACTGTCCCAAAGCACACACGCGTTCGTGATCGCTCTACTAGCAAAAACCACAAAGTTTTAATTTTTGCTGATAGGAGCTTTGAATAAATACTTTATACTAAATACTAAACGTGAAATAAAGTGTAAATAAAACTTTATGTTCAATAAAAACCCTCTTCATATTGAATTGCATGCTAGGGTGGGCTAGCCACATATAGTCACGGTGGTGTGAAACATGCATAGTCTTGGTTCAAAGAAACGTGACATTTTCATTAAAACCTCTCACAAATAACCGAATGCAAAAAAAATATGTCTCTTTTCTTGTAGTTGTATCTAATGAAGCAATAGAAATGTAACATTTTCATAAGGATTTCTCAGAAATAAATATTAATAAGGCTTAAATTTATCTCTAGTAAGAACCCTACCCTCTGCATTTATTGCTAGGGTTCCCACCTTTCTTTAATTCATGATTATTTTTACTTATATTTTAACCTTCATAACCTTTTTTTGTCTTAGTTTTTGTGTTTTAATAATGCTTTTAAATATTTTAAGAAACGCGGCATTTTCATCGAAATCTCTCAGAAATAACCGAAGGCAAAAAATGTGTCCCTTTTTCTTGTAGGTGGTATCATAGAGCAATAAAAACGTGACATTTTTATAAGGATCTCTCAGAAAGAACTCTTTATAAGACTTAAATTTATCTTTCAATATCCCCTCTGGAATGGATTGCAAGGGTTCCCAACTTTCTTTAATTCATGATTCTTTTTGTTTTAATGTTATCCTTTATAAGTTTTTTCACGTTTTGTTTTTTTGTTTGTTATGTTTTAATTGATTTTTCTGTTTTTTAATAATGCTTGTAAATATGTTTTATTGATAAAATTTGTGTGTACAAAAGTATTCATTCTTTAGATTACGTGTTCCTGGATAAAAGCTTCAATACATAATCATTTACGCAATGAAATATCTAAAGTCATTGCTATGTAACATCTACTATGTAACTTAACCTGTCTAGGGCACTTTAAAAAATTCATAACATAATGATATGCAGGTATATCTAATAGAGCAAAAGTCAATAGCATTGGATGCTTGCCTTGCTACGTGAAAAAGGTTGGAAACATGCAAAAAGTTTAATCATTTTAATGTAGAAAATATTCTTAGAATCAAAATATTATGAATAGTTTTCTGGTTCAGATGGTAAAATCTGTTGTTTGGTCATTGGGGAAATCTCTGGTCTCATATTCGAATCCTAAGGGGGACAAAACCTTTAGATAATGACGGCTCCCTGAAAAAGAACATTTTGAAAAAATGAAATCTAAATAAAACAGTAAAGAAAAGAAACATCATCAAAGAAAATGGAATCTAAGAAAACACCTTAAAAAAATAAAGTTCTGAAAAAAATTAAATCACGAATAAAAAATCTCTTAAAGTATTTTGTCACACCCGTGTGTGCATCGTTATTACATAGCAACCCACGTGTGTGTCTTCTTCTTACAAGTTGGGGTTCTCCAAAAGTCCCTGAAGTCTAACATGTCACGAGAGATCGTCGCATCCTTAACATAAGTAAACATTCCCCCCTAACGTAAGCTCCCCCGCTTGACTAGCGGAAACCCCTTTGGGATTGATTTTGTATGGAGCCTGTTGAAATTGGATGCTAGAACTACAGTTGAATTGGATGCTAGAGCTCCATAAGAGCGGAATGCCAGGACCACCGTAGGAATTTTTGCTAAGGGCCCAGTTTAATTGGATGTTAGGACCCCGCAGGAATTGATTCCTAGGGCCCTCGTTGGAATTGGTTTTAAGGGGGCTCCGGCCGAATCGGATGCTTGGACCCTGTTGGAATTGACTGCTAGGGGGCCCGTCACAATTGTTTGTCAGGGCTCCTTTGGAATTGACTGCTATGGCCGTGTTGGATATGAATGGATATAGTTGAAATATACTGCTTGGGCCCCGGTAAAATTGGATGTTAGGGCCCCCGTTGGAATTGGATGCTTTGACCTGAGTTGAATTGGATGCTAGGGCCCTGAGGGAATTGCTCGCTAGGGTCCGGTGTCTTGAAGGTTTTCCCACCTGCCCTTCGTAGGTTTTTAAATAATCAAAGAAACTATTAGGTAGCGTTTGCGTCTGGAATAGCAGATCCTGATGGTTTATCCCTACAAACTTAGCTTTTAAATCGTAACTATGAATGAAAACAGCATTTGGTGGGACCCATGATAGTTTTTTCCTGGCCTTCGTAGGTTTTTATTCAATTAACACATGCATCCTTTAGAAAACTCTCGCTATTACGTAGTCAACACATGCGTCTATAAGAAAACATTCCCTATTACGTAACATACATCTGCATGTCCAAGAAATTTTAGTAAAATGGTGTCCGTCTTTGGACTCGAAGGGATAGGGCCCCGGTTCAGCCCAAGGAGGAGATACTACTAACACACCTGAACCTTCTACAAGACTTGAGTACTATTTGTGCTTTTATTCTTAATAATTTTGAATTGTATTGGGTTTGTCATTTTATACGTTTTCATTTTTACATTATTTGACTTGGAATGCAAATTCAGTTTTTTTTTTGCTTGTGATAGCCATTTGTCAATAGTGTATTATCTTATAAGTATTATTTTAGCTTCTTATCACCCCTATTCCGATTTTTGGAAATAATTGCGCAATGGTCAATATTAGTTCTGGTCACAAAACTTTCGAATGTTACGCCTTACTAAAAAGCACTATTTACTATTGTGTTGTTTGACAGATTTATAGACGGCTTAATCTCTAATGTTTGTATTGCTGTCTTGGTTGTTTCCGTTTTGTTTTCTTTCTCGCTGGCATTTGAAGCATATTCGGGTCAATAGAGCTTATTATAGTCCCTTGAAAATAACTACTATCTCCCTCTCTCTCTCTCTCTCTCTCTCTCTCTCTCACTCTCTCTCTCTCGCTATCTCTCTCTCTCTCTCTCTCTCTCTCTCTCTCTCTCTCTCTCTCTCTCTCTCTCTCTCTCTCTCTCTCTCTCTCTCTCTTCTCTCTCTCTCTCTCTCTTTCTCTCTCTCTCTCTCTCTTTCAATTGATACATATGAAGATCCTTTTCATTTTTTTTGAAGCATCCTTTTTATCATAGTCTACGCCATTTATCTGGATAATTTAAAAAAAAAAAAGTTTTCTGAGGGGAGTAAAGAGCGAAGTTGAAACTTGAAACGAACAAAAATGTTGGCTTCACAGTCTATCTAACTTATATCAATAAAGCTATTATAAATAAACCAAATAATCATACTTCCCTATATTTTTAGGATTGTAAAATTGTAAGAAGCACACTTTAGTATTATTTAAAAAAAATATATATGCTGTATCTGTATACTGTAAAAAGTGGACTTCATCGGTTTACTCTTACTGTACAAAAACTCCTATATTGTTTTGTGTTTTCAGTAGAGCGCTAGTTTTCTATAATCCTACAAACATAGGGAAATATGATTATTTGGTTTATTTGTACTAGCTTTATTGATATATTTCAGATAGACTGTGAAGCAATAATTTTTGTTCATTTTAAGTTTCAACGTCACTCATTACTTCCCTCAAAAAACTTTTTTTTTTAAAATTAATCTTTGCCCATTTTTAATTTAAATTTAATGCATAGGCAACACTGCAATGACCTTTTAAATTCTTTCGAGGGGGGGCAATACTCCATTTAGAAATTTTTTTTTTAAACAATGGGAGTAAGGTGATGACACTGTAAACACAGTGTCATGCACAAAGGATGTGACTAATGTCCCAGGAATATAAAAAAGCAGGGTATCTACATAAATTAGGTAAGGTAGAAGCCTAAGCACCAAACCTTGTGGAATTCCGCAGCAAACTCTATAACCTCTTTATTTACAGCCATCAATATTCGATCTAAGTGTTATCTCCAATATAAGACTCGAACCAACTCAAAGTCTTTACGACGACCCCTTACATAAAAACCATGTATGCTCCCGAGCATAACTTAAAACCTTTTTCCCCGGGCTCTTGGGGGTTTGTGTCAACCCCGGAGTTTTTATTTGCTGTTTGAACTATTTTTAACAAAACAGCTATCTCAAAGCTTATGTCGGATGGTTTTTGGAAAAAAGGGCTTGGGGGCTAGTTGCCCTCCAGTCTATTTTGACTCTTGAGAATTGAACTAGAGCTTTCAATTTCTAATCGAATGAGCCTTCTCTGAAGTTTATACGAGCATCCCTTCCATAAGCGCCATGTATGCCCCTAGGGCGTCCCTTACAATGCCTGCCCAAGGGCTCTGGGGGGCTGTGTCGACTCTGAAGTTTTGTTACGATCTTTGAACTATTTAAAAAAAAATAGTTTTCTCAAAAATTTTATTGGATGCATTTTGGGAAAAAAGGGCAGGGCTAGCTGCCCTCCAATCACTTTTGACTGTTTGAAAAGTGAACTAGAACTTTCATTTTCCAACCAAGTGAGCCCCCTTTGAAGTTAGTACCAGTATCCCTTCCATAAGAACCATATTTGCTCCAAGGACATAAATTACAACGCCTGCCCTCGTGCCCCGGGGGTTGTGTTAACTCCAGAGTTTTTATTATCTGATTTATTATCTGAACTATTTTTAACAAAATGGCCATCTCAAAATTTTTATCATATGCATTTGGGGAAAAAAGGGCCTGGGGGCCTAATTGACCTCCGGTCTCTTTTGACTCTTAAAAAAGGCACTAGAACTTCCAATTTCCAAGCTAATGAGCCCCCTCGGAAGCTTAAATGACCACCTTTGCCTCTGGGAAAAAAAATAATAATAAGTTTCTCTGGGAAAATAATAATAATAATGAAACATTGAAGCCGTATGGCGCTTACTATAGGCAACGGTATAGCGTTGCCTCAGATTGATTAAAAAAAGACTTTCCGAAAAAGAAGTTTTTCAAAGAAAAATAAAGAAAATATGGAACTTAAGATCAGAAGAGATAGAAACCTACAATAGCTCAAACTAAAAAAGACAGAAATTGCTACTAAAGCATAAATGAAACCCAAAACGAACAGAAATTAAATAAATAATCATAGCAAAAAAACATACAACGGGTACTAATATAAATGAATAAATAAATATTAAAACGAGTAAAGCTTAATTTGAATATGCAGCTCTTAGATCTTCCTGAAAGGAATGGCAACAATAATAAAGGAGCCATTGAAATGCTCCCACCTTTAAGGACAATATTATACATGACCTTGAGTGTTGCTGTTAAGCTATATTAATGCTTCATTTCTTACGAAAACAGCAAAAATGCGTTTTTTGTCAGGATTAATGGAAGCAGTGGTCTCTTAACTATTGTGAACCATATAGTAAAAAACCATATGAGAGCCTTTTTGCTACCTTGAAAAGAAATAGATTTTTCCCTTTGTAAACTTATTATGGATTGGTTTTGCTTGATATTGAGATTTTCTAGGTTAGATGTTAGGTTGGTTGAATTTTGTTTGAGTTGAGCTTTGCTAGACTGAGTTTTCTCAAGTTGACCTTTGCTTCTATTGAGTTTGACTCTGTAGAACTTTTTAAGCTTTTGTAGCAAGAGTTAGTTACAAACTGTCCAATTCATATTTTTTTGGAAGATTACCATATTTCTTGTAATTTCTTTGAAGAGATGTACAGTCTTATCTCGGTTAGGTTTTACTAGTAATCAAATGAATTGTGGTTTTACATGTAAGACGTGTACATCAAATCTAATTTAGACAGTTGTCCCAGAGTCACGTAATAATGCTATTCATGTCAATAATTTTTCCAGGTAAGTAGTTAAACCATCGCTTAGTCTCGACGGTCTTGCTTAGCGTATTGAGCTTATATCGAATTTTTGCTATTCTTATTTTGTGTTCAAAATAAATACCGAAAAGAAAATCAGCTGCAGTTGAAGATTAAAATTGGAAAATAAAGCTGAGAGCGAATTCGAAACTTAAAACGACTAATAACAAATAATAAGTTGAGTGCGAATATGAAACTTAAAACGAATAATATTTATTATATTCTTCACAGATATACAAGATACATCTACAAACCTTGCTCAAATAATCTGAAGAATAACACTTTCCAATATCTGTAGAATTAATAAAATTAGTGCTTTAACAGAAAACCAATACTAACCACAAAAAAAGGAAGGTACAGGAGAACAAAATTCTATAAATAGCTAGCACAAAATAGACTTCAATAGTTCAAAAGGCTTTGAGTAGACTTTTGCTAGCCTTGATATCAATAACCATTGGAAAATGTAATGAAAGTTTTTTTTATATTAAATAAGAAAATCAATTTTTTCGATTGAAAGTAAGAAGTAACATTAAAACTCAAAATGAACAGAGAGAATTTCGTATATAATGGGGCTTCACCTTCCTCAACCCTTGCTGTTTACGCTAAGGCCTTTCAAGTTCTTTAAAAATACTTCTCGTTCAAACTCGACGTTCTTTGTCTTTAAGGAGCTGTTCCTAAAAACTCGGGCCCTAGGTTTTTGTGACTTCCCACATACTCTCCACATACATGTGTTTGAAATCTGTGTTCCTCACTAATGATTTGTTGTGGATATGCCTAATCATGTATTCCTAAAATTTATTCCAAACATGTCGAATTTACTTGTGTGAAGGAAATAGCCATTTTTCTTCTTTTTCACAGCTCTTGATGTAAAACTGTGAACAAGTTGCAAAATTGTCTTTCCATGATCTTTTTTAACTAAGTTATTTCACGATTTTTTTTTTAATTTTATGACTAAGAGTGGGGAGGGGGCGAGGAAAAAGTCATTGAATGTTTGATAATTTGAGCTGATTGAAAATAAGGAGAAAAAAACTTAGAATAATCTTAGAAGTTGAGATTTTAGCCTAGTTATATTGCCTAATTATATATACCGAAATAGATATAAAATTCTTTACCTTTTAACGAAAGCTAATGAGTCTAGGCAACGCTCGCTTGCCTTTAAACATAAAGAATAAAAACAACTTATACTCCCTCTGATCATTTGACTCCTACAGATTTTGATTTAAAATTGCTCCAGAGACGTAGACACTTAGGTTACGCTTAATACCCTTTGGTTTACGTTTCGGGCTTCAATGCATGATCTTTATGCCTAACGATAAGGAAATATTTTTATTTTTCACGTATTTAAGAATCAGTCCACTTTTTTCAAAAATCAGTTCAAAAAGCCAAACTTTAGCGGAAAGCGCGAGGAATGAGAAAGGGACAGTCCCCTTCATATATTGAATAGTTTCTATTTGTGTTAGGACAACACCATAATAAATGTGTTATGGCACCAAGTTGATATTCTAGTGTCATTTCTGGAGCGTAAAGGCTTGAAACCATGATCTATCATTGAAATCTCAATGATCAAAAATCCCTTAAACTGGTGGGTTAAATCCCCCTCTATACTCCCGTTTCCAGTCTTTTTTGAAAGTGAAAAATAAAAAAAAATAAAGACTTTTGAAAAAACTATCAAGCGAAAAAAAAATTCATTCAAATATAAACCTGGCTCCTCAATCACAAATGATATTTATTTTCATCTCAAAAATAAGCTTAATTACGAAGCAATTTATTGGAATGTTAAAACAAAGCTTGATACCCCAGCGTATCTTCTTTTTCTTTCTTTTTTTCTGCAACAGATACATTTTCAAGCCAGTAAAATTATGGTTTCTTTCCTGTACCTCTCATTTTTTTTCCAATTTCCTTATTGTAATTTTTTATTCCTAGACTAGAGACTACACCCTATTAAGGTTTAAACCCGGACAGAGAAAATACATTTCTAATTTTGGAGTCAAGGCTCAAATTGATGGACCCTCCTTTCCCCCAGTCTCACACATTAATGTAGTATTCGATCATAAACCGAAGCGAGAATCAAGTTTTGAGTTGATCCTTGGGTTGAGTTGAGTCAAACATGGATGGGGGTTGTGCTAGACAAGAGTTAAGTAAAACTAAACGGGGATTCAGTTGAGCGAGGGCTCAGTTAGATAAGGTTGAGTTAAACAGTGGTTAAGTTGTACAGGGGATGAGTTACACGGGAGATGAGTTAAACGGGGTTCGGTTGAACAAGTGTTCAGTTAAAGGGGGTCCAGCTGAAAGGGTGTTGAGTTGAATGGGGTTGAGGTGAATGAGTGTTCAATGAAAAGAGGGTTACACGGGGATTGAGCTGAACGGGAGTTAAGCTAAGCGGGGGTTCAGTTGAACCAGGGTTTAGTTAAACAAAGGTTCAGTTAAGTGGGTTCAGTTACACGAGGTTCAGTCAAACGTGGTCTAGTTACACGCACACCATAATACAGCTTATGTGTGTTGCAAAGGCCCCTCAGAAATTAGCCTCGAAACTGGGTGTAAAAATTCCTTTTTTTTATCAGATTATGCTTTATCGCTAAGGCCTTCAGCCAGGAAAACGCCAATAATCAGAAACAACTAAAAAATAAACAAAAAATTGGCCCCTTGTAAGGGTAGAAATACTTTTTGATGCGATTTTTTTGTGAGGCTCAAAACTCAGAGCCGAAAGTAATTTGGCGAAATAGACCCTATGAGAATAATAAAAATAAAGTTATTTCCAGAGCATTCCCCATAAAAAAAAGTGATGGGACTCTAAAAAGGCCAACACTTCTTATGGTCTTTTTCATGATCCAAAAAAGATACATGGACAGCTTTTCAACAAACCTTAGGAGCATGGGTAAAGTGAACTGTAATGCACAAATAAAATTGGAAGAAAAAGTTTGCCTGGAAAAGGTGAAATGGTGCCCAAAAACATGTCCCGCAAAAAATTACTTGTCAAAAAGCGGGACCTCAAAAATTTTTGCAAGATGGAAAAGGTGAAATGGTGCCCAAAAACATGTCCCGCAAAAAACTACTTGTCAAGAAGCAGGACCTCAAAAATTTTGATACCAGCTGATCCTCTTCAATTTTCTCAAAGGTGGTAGCATTTGACTGAGATTTTTGAGACGTAATACCAGAACTGGTGGTTGTGAATGTCAAGAATGTATCTTCTGCAGTTGAGGATAACTCATCATCACTTGAGAATATGCAGGAACTTTGCCGTAGGTCCTGGACACTTTCGATTAGTCCTATACTATAATCACTATAACTAGAAACTTTATGTATATACTTTATAACTCTCCTATTATTCAGGTTTAGTGCTGCATGGGCACCAACTGTGATGGGGTGCTTCCCTTTGGCTTGGTCCGTTTTTTGACCCAATTTGAAAGTCACGGATTGCTATGTTTATCTCCCAAGCAGGCAGTTCTGGCTTTAAGCTCTTCAATAAATGTTTTATGGCAGGCACGGTCTTCCCTTAGCATGTCGTTTCTAAATTGTATTTCACCTTTCTTGTCAAAATATTTCTACAAAATTTTATGTATAATAATATAATAAAAAAACATGACAATAAACAAGATTAGAAGGAAAAAATTCATAGAATATCCACGTTTCTTAGCTTGGCTACTTTAACGGGGTATTTTTTTTTTTGTCAAAACTTGTGCTGTCGATGCTATTTCATTTAAATATACAAGGAATCCGGGCCTAAATAGCGCTTAAAACAATGAACATTGACGTTTCTCGAATCAATCTATTTCATTAGTAAAATCAATAATTTTAGTTGACAAAAAATAAACACTGCTAAGATAGAAGCTTAGAAAGGTAAGCTTGTTTTATCCAGAAGTGAGTCTACCGACACGGTAATAAGCGCTTGATCGATTTTCTACTAGTCGTGACGGTGTAGAGGTGCTGAAGGACCGAGAGATGTACGATGATAACCAAAAGATGGCAAAGTGATTGAGCAAGCTATGAGATGATGATCAGACAATTGATAATCAAACATTACCTCTACTGTATTGGCTTTCAAATTAGTCGATATTGCAATATGGACCAAGTTGGAAGTTCGTAAGGACCTAACACATACAAAAAATCACGTGTTTAATCCGAACAATCAGGAAATCGCTCAATATACTTTTAACTGGTGCTGTACATGGCGATACTTGAAAATTCGGCTATGCACATCTGAAGACCCACCAAGAATTAGAGACGCACTTCTTAACGTTTAAGGCATACTCCTTCTCCAACCTACAAAAACAACCATCGACCATTCTCCAAAGTAGCTGAAGCTCTATCATATACAACTGTAAACAATTTTTTCAAGCTTCAACCGAATCATCTACACACATGAAGTGTTAAAATAAATGTCTATGTTAACCGTCATTTTGTAGGATTACCTTTACCTTTAGAAACCAATGCGCAACCGTACGGCATTACTGCTTCTGAAATAGGAGGCTCAATATACGTATAGTTTTCTTTCAGTTGTTCTAAATCAATTGATCATCTCAAAATTTTTACACAATACCTTTTTGGCCTTCTTTTGGCTAAAATTACTGTTTTGCACCATGAAATGACTGAAAACGCCCCTTTGCTGTGGGACAGTCTTTTTGGCTCAAATAAATGTCTGTGTTAACCGTTATTTTGTAGAACTACCTGCATCTTCAGAAACCAATGCGCCACCATACGGCACTACTGTCTCTGAAACAGTAGGCTCAATACGCGTACAGTCTTCTCGTAATTTCTAAATCAATTGACCATCTCAGAGTTTTTACACAATAGCTTTTGACCTTCCTTTGGCAAGAATTGCTGTTTTGCGCCACGCCACGAAATGACTGAAAACGCCGCTTTTCTGTAGTCTCTTTATCTGAAATAAATGTCTATTTTAACTCTTAAGGAACTTGTTGCGTCCTAATTTTTTTTGTTCGTGAAACTTCAGTGCCTGTTGATTTTTTCTTTGTGAAATTTGTACATTGATTTTATGCTTCGTGAAAAGGATTTTATCCATGGAACTTGTTACATACTAATTTTCGTCTGTGGAACGGGTTGCGTGCTGATTTTTGTTCGTGAAACTTGTTGCATATTGATTTTTCTCTTCGTGAAACTTGTAAATTTATTTTTCTCCTCGTGAAACTGATTTTATTCATGGAACTTGTTGCGTGGTGATTTTTGTTCGTGAAACTAGTTGCTTGCTGATTTATGTTTATGAAACTTGTTGAATATAAATTTTTCTGTTCGTGAAACTTGATTTTTCTCATCGCAAAACTGATTCTGTTCATTGAAGTTGTTGCGTTCTGAATTTTGTTCGTGGAGTTTATTGTGCACTGACTTTTTTTTCGTGAAACTTTTTGCATATTGATTTTTTCTCTTCGTGAAATTTATATATTGATTTTCTCTTCGTGAAACTTATTTTATTCATGGAACTTGTTGTGTGGTGATTTTTGTTCGTGGAACATGTTTCGTGCTGACTTTTGTCCGCAAAATTTTTTGCATATTGATTTTTCTCTTCCTCAAACTTGTAAATTGGTTTTTCTCCTCGTGAAGCTGATTCTGTTCGTGGAATTTGTTGTATGCTGATTTTTGTTTCTTGAAACTTGTTTCGTGCTGATTTTTGTTCGCGTAACTTGTTACATGTTGATTTTTCACTTCGTGAAATTTGTACGTGGATTTTTCTTCTTGTGAAACTGATTTTATTCATGGAACTCGTTGCGTGATGATTTTTGTTCGTGGAAATTGTTTCGTGCTGATTTTTGTTCGTGAAACTTGTTGCATGTTGATTTTTCTCTTCGTGAAAACTATACATTGATTTTTCTCCTTGTGAAATTGATTTTGTTCAGGGAACTTTTGTTCAGTTCTCGTTTTGTTCAAATCATCGGTAGTCTTGCATACTACTTTTAGTAGTGGTAGAGACCTAGGAGTCCTGCTGTATGACAGTTTAAAATTCCATGAACACACCGCCCAAGTAGTTTCGAGAGTAAACACAAATTTGGGACTCCTGAAAAGAACCGATATTAGTCGATCCTCCACAGTTTTTCTGACACTATACAAAGCTCTTGTCAGGCCAATCCTGGATTTCGGAACATATCTGGCTGGTCCTTTCTACAAGAGAGACATTCAGCTCAATGAAGGTGTCCAAAGGAGAGCTACCAAATGCATCGACGGCTTACACGGTCAGCCCTACTGCAGTAGATTACAACCTGCTAACCTCCCAACACTTGTTTTTCGGCTTAGGCGTAATGACATGATGCTCACCTAAAGGTACTTCCAGCAAGCAGACCAGAAGCTGTTCACCTTCTCCCCCACCAAAGACAAACACGAGGACTTTCCAAAAAGATGTTCAAATCCACCGTTAACACCCAGGTCTGATTAGATTTTTCAGCGAGCGATTGATGAGCCATTGGAACCAACTAAGCGACAGTTTCCGCAACCTCGCTTGAGGAATTCAACAAGAGGATCGACAAGGAATGGGATGTCCAACCATGGAGATTCAAGTGGGAAACACCTCCCAGCCCTCGCTACCATAACACTCTTGGAATACAATAGAGAGTCAGCTCGAAGTATGATGTGGCTGGTCATACCCAACCATCTCGCAACAATCCAAAGTTGTTGTTGTGCGGCGGTGCCGCACAATTATGGAACATCACATTTTTTCACACAGACATAGCTATTACCCTCGAAAACTAAAACTTTTGAAAATCAATTATGGAACATCACAGTTCTTGCAACTAATTCGCTCCGTAGTGTGAATTAAGGCAATAAATATAACAATTTTAACTGTTTAAAATATACTTCGTTTTAAGTAGAGCCCTAATTACTCCAAGCCGTATTTAGGTTTAGAGAGGGGAGAGGTTAACCCTATTATTCTTTGTGGTAGGTCTTTTTTGAAAAGTTTGACTAGCCTTAAATATTATCTTGTAATTGATATTACGGCAAATCCACGCTACAGAAAATACAAGTTAGTTTCAGCAAAGTACAAATCACCTTTCAACTTTTAAAGAGCATAGGAAGGAGGTAGTAGCCCCAGTATTTTGGTAATTCGCTTTTGTTTTGATTTTGAATCAGAGTCAATCTTGTATTGATTTAGAATTGATTTATTTATTCACTATTCGTATTAAGCTTGAGTAATTATTTGTTTTTAACGAGTTTATTTGAGCTAGATTTATAGACATCTGCGGTCTACATCGTGAAGCAATAATCAAACAGTTCGTGGTAACGAACTGTAGTAAGGAGCGATCCGGCTCAATAGTAACCAAAACTCTAAAAAATTGAATTTTGATATCAATAGCTACATCAAAAGAATTGCATTTTAATGCTGATTTTAAATATATAAGTTTCATCAAGTTTAGTCTTAGCCATCAAAAGTTACGAGCCTGAGAAAATTTGCCTTATTTAGGAAAATAGGGGGAAACACCCCCTGAAAGTTGTAGGATCTTAACGAAAATGACACCATCAGATTCAGCGTATCAGAGAACCCTACTGTAGAAGTTTCAAGCTCCTATCTATAAAAATGTGGAATTTTGCATTTTTTGCCCGAAGACAAATCACGGGTGCGTGTTTATTTGTTTTTTTTTTGTTTTTTTTTTTTTTTTTCCCAGGGGTCATCGTATCGACCAAGTGGTCCTAGAATGTCGCAAGAGGGCTCATTCTAACGGAAATGAAAAGTTCTAGTGCCCTTTTTAAGTGACCAAAAAAATTGGAGGGCATCTAGGCCCCCTCCCACGCTCATTTTTTTCCCAAAGTCAACGGATCAAAATTTTGAGATAGCCATTTTGTTTAGTATAGTCGAAAATCATAATAACTATGTTTTTGGGATGACTTGCTCCCCCACAGCCCCTGGGGGAGGGGTTGCAAGTTACAAACTTCAACCAGTGTTTACATATAATAATGGTTATTGGAAAGTGTACAGACGTTTTCAGGTTTTTTTTTGGTTTTGGGGGTAGGGTTGAGGGAGGGGGCTATGTGGGAGGATCTTTCCTTGGAGAAATATGCCATGGGGGAAAAAATTCAATGAAAAGGGCGCAGGACGAATCTGGTCACGTTAGAAAAAAACGTCAAATTAAGAGGTTAATATACAATGCTGGGTGTTCGGAGCCTCTCTATTATGGAGTATAATTTGAAAATAACACAACTATGCGAGCGATAAAACATATATACCACAACCATAACTCAACTAACGAAAGAACTGCTAAGAGATAACACAACTATAAAGCGAAAACAGGTGAAAACTAACGGGAAAATAAACGAACTAAGAGGTGGAAGGGGCCCAGAGAAAAAATATAATCCTTTTTCAATTTTGAGCCTAACTTCCGCAAAGGAGTAATAATGTCAGAAGCCCCGAAATACCGAATTATTTTCTTTTCAAACAGTTCGTGGTAAGGAACTGTAGTAAGGGGCGACCCGGCTCAATAGTAAACGAAACTCTAAAAAACGGAATTTTGATGCTAAAAGATACATCAAAAGATTCGAATTTTAACGCTGATTCTAAATATTAAGTTTCAATTAATTTAGTCTTTGTCATCAAAAGTTACGAGCCTGAGAAAATTTGCCCTATTTTGGAAAAAAGGGGGAAACATCCATTAAAAGTCACAGAATCTTAACGAAAATCACACTATCGCATTCGGTATATCAGAGAACTCTATAGCAAAAATTTCAAGCTCCTATCTAAAAAATGTGGAATTTTGTATTTTTTGCCAGAAGACATATCACGGGTGCGTGTTTATTTATTTGTTTGTTTTTTTTTTGTTTTTTTCCCAGGGGTCATCTTATCGACCAAGTGGTCCTTGGATGTCACGAGAGGGCTCATTCTAACGGAAATGAAAAGTTCTAGTGCCCTTTTTAAGTGACCAAAAAATTGGAGGGCAAATAGGCCCCCTCCCATGCTCATTTTTTCCAAAAGTCAACAG
The DNA here is from genome assembly GCF_032884065.1 of Artemia franciscana. Classification (NCBI taxonomy): domain Eukaryota; kingdom Metazoa; phylum Arthropoda; class Branchiopoda; order Anostraca; family Artemiidae; genus Artemia; species Artemia franciscana. Next base: position 33,102,725 of record NC_088865.1, read on the forward strand.
ATTAAAATTTTAAGATAGCCATTTTGTTCAGCATAGTCGAAAACCATAAAAACTATGTCTTTGGGAATGACTTACTCCCCCACAATCCCTGAGGGAGGGGCTGCAAGTTACAAACTTTGACCAGTGTCTACATATAGTAATGGTTATTGGGAAGTGTACAGGCGTTTTCATGGGGATTTTTTGGTTCGGGGGGTGGGGTTGATGGGAGAGGGCTTTGTGGGAGGATCTTTCCTTTGAGGAATATGTCACGGGGGAAGAAAAATTCAATGAAAAGGGCGCAGGATTTTCTAGCATTACTATAAAAAAAACAATGAAAAAATAAACATGAAAACGTTTTTTCAAATGAAAGTAAGGAATAGCATTGAAATTTAAAACGAACAGAGATTATTACGCATATGAGGGGTTCTAAAAATACTTTAGCATAAAGAGCGAGGTATTTAGGAGGAGATAGATACCTCGCTCTTGATGCTAAAATATTTTTAGTGATTTCAACTATTTATTCTACGGCCTTTTTGATTCAGGGGTCATTCTTAAAGAATTGGGACAAAACTTACGATTTAGTGTAAAGAGCGAGGTATTAACGAGGGTACAAACCCCCTCGTACACATAATAAAAATATAAGAATATAAAAGTTTGTTACGTAAGTTAATTCTTAAGTTACGTATATTTTTTACTAATAAAAACGTTCGTTGAATATTAAAAGTTCTAGTAGCCTTTTTAAGTAACCGAAAAATTGGAGGGCAGCTAGGCTTCCTTCCCCACCCCTTATTTCTCAAAATCGTCTGATCAAAACTAAGAGAAAGCCATTTAGCCAAAAAAAAAATTAATATACTAATTTCATTTCAATAATTTATGTGCGGAGAGCCAAAATCAAACATGCATTAATTCAAAAACGTTCAAAAATTAAATAAAAAAAACTAGTTTTTTTAACTGAAAGTAAGGAGCGACATTAAAACTTAAAACGAACAGAAATTACTCCGTATATGAAATGGGTTGTCCCCTCCGCAGTCCCACGCTCTTTACGCTAAAGTTTTTAATTGTTTTAAAAAGTAGAATTGTGGCAAAGAGTCAAACTTTAGCGTAAAGAGCGAGGGACTGCGGAGGGGACAACCCATTTCATATACGGAGTAATTTCTGTTCGTTTTAAGTTTTAATGTCGCTCCTTACTTTCAGTTAAAAAAACTAGTTTTTTTTATTTAATTGTTATTAGATTTTATTTTCCACTTCTCTCTTTAGTTCCGCCAGGAAAACTTCGCTCTTCTGGTGCTAATAGTAGATATGGTTGATCATTATTGTTTATATATTCGTCACATCTTTTCAGTTATCTTTCTCCTTTGCGACGTTCAAGGACGAACTTTGGAAAAGAGAAGTTTGACTAGCAACGCTGAATATAAAGGTAATCTTTATAGCTATAGTGTTGTGACTGAAAAAGACTAACATATATGAGGCACTTCAATCATATTGACTAATCAAAAAAATTTTGCTGTTTACTTCGCATAGATGAGGTGGTTGTGAAACTCGCCAAGAAGCACATTATTGTCAAAGGTTGGAAGTTCTGTGCATATTTTTGCTTGAAGGCATTATCATGCCTTGAAGGCAGGATCATATCCTGCAAAAGAGTAATTAGAGACTTAACAAGGGAAGTATCACATAAAAATCAATGAGCTTAAAAGTCAATGAGTTTTTTTTTTTTGCACTAGTCAAAGTCATGTGTCTCTCAGTAATAAAAGTACTTTAATTCAACTAAATTCTACTGCCTTCTTACTAAATACTCTTCATTTTATGTTTAAAAGAACGACAAATGATAGGGAAAAAATATATTTAGGAATTTTTTAGCAGATGAATGCTATGCTATTACCAGAACCAGCACTGTGTGCATAATCTTCTTCATTAGTTCCCTCTTTTCATGAAACATAACAATTAGGCTACTAAAGTACATTAAATAAAAATGAATCACCTAATTTAATTATTAGGGTACCTTTCAGATGACGAGCAACATCATCCAAATCCTATCGAAAAAGCTCCAGAGCTTATAGGTTCGTATAAACCAGACATTGGAGAAGGTCCTATTTTTGATGATGAAGTTATGATTGTAAAGGACGACAGAATATTTAGGACAGAAAGATCGGACTCTTTAACCGGTATTCATTCTTTTTTTGTGCCTTCTTCAAAGCTTTTTTAAACGGAAAATGTGTTTTCATAGCCCTTTTTGAACTAGGAGAGGAAGAATAAATCGAAAAGGGATTTTCCTGAGGTAGCTAGTTAATGCAATATGGCAAAATATGTTATGCTCTTCGTCACTACGTCACGACGTATTTATTGCTAACATTTGTTACTGACATTTGTGAGATCTGTACAGAACTGTATTAAGACATCTGTAGAAACCTAAGTGCGTCAGACCTGAGAAAATTCCAGTCATGGTTAGATTCTATATAAAGAAAATGCCTTATTTCGAATAAAATTTAGTTGCAACGGAATATTTTTCAAATTATTTTGTATATGTAGACTAATAGATGTTCCCACTGTTCATAAAAGTTGTTCCCACTGTTTATACACTGTTCCCACTCTACATAAGCTTTTAGACTCCTCTCGTTTTCGTAAGTAAGAATCAGTTTATAATTAAAGTAAAAACCCAACTTTGCTCTGTGATTTTTATGACGTAATGTTTATTTAGACGTTAACTTACACACTACCTGTAAAGGTTGCTTGTTACCAGTCCTTGCATCATTGCCTCATTGCATTCTGGGTCTATATTCAAAAGGGTCTTAACTTGTACGTTCCGAAACAATGGTGAACTTTCTAGCTCATCATTGGAATAGTGGCTAATGTGGTCACTGCATAACAAAATGTCTCATCGTCTACATTTTTGTTAACTAAACTTTGGTACCTAATTTTTTTAAATAAAAAAAACAAGTTTTTTTTTAAATGAAAGTAAGGAGCGACATCAAAACTTAAAACGAACAGAAATTACTTCGTATATGAAATGAGCTGCTCCCTCCTCAACACCCCACTCTTTACGATAAAGTTTGACTCTTTCTCTCAACTCTACATTTTAAAACAGTAAAAAAAACTTTAGCGTAAAGAGCGGGGTGTTACCCTATCATGTACAAAGTAATTTCTGTTCGTCTTAAATTTTAATGTCGCTCCTTACTTTCAGCTTAAAAAAAACTTGTTTTTTTTATTTAATTTTCTGAACGTTTTTTGAAATTATTGCATGTTTTGATTTTGGCTCTCCGCAGATGAATAATTAAAAGAAAATTTGCATATTTTTTTGTGGGGGGGGGCTAAATGTCTTTCTCATAGATTTGATAGAATGATTTTGAGAAAAAAGGAGCAGGGGAGGAGGCCAAGCTGCCCTCCAATTTTTCGGTTACTTAAAAAGGCAACTAGAACTTTTAAATTTTTTACGAACTTTTGTATTAGTAAAAGAGGTACGTAACTTACAAATTAGCTTACGTAACGAACTTCTGTATTCGTATATTTTTACTACGTATATGAGGGGGTTCACCCCCTCGTCAGTACCTCGCTCTTTACACAAAAGCTGAAATTTTGTCCCAATTCCTTAAGAATGACCCCTGAATCACAAAGGCCGTAGAATAAACAGTTGTAATTACTAAAAATACTTTAGCGTAAAGAGAGAGGTATTAGGAGGAGGTAAACCCTTCATATGCGTAATAATTTCTGTTCGTTTTAAGTTTTAATGCTGCTCCTTACTTTCAGTTGAAAAAACTTTTTCATATTTGTTTTTTTTTTAAATAATACTAGAAAATCCTGCGCTCCCTTCATGAAAATTTTCTTTCCCCATGACTAATTCCTCCATGGAAAGTTCCCCCAACATATTCCCATCTTCTCAAACCCTCCCCCTACCCAAAACCCCCCTGAAAACGTCTGTACACTTCCCAATAACCATTACTATATACAAGCACTAGTCAAAGTTTGTAACTTGTAGCTCCTCCCACGGGGACTGTGGGGGGAGTAAGTTGTCCTCGAGGACAAAGTTATAAGGTTTTTCGACTATGCTGAATAAAATGGCTATCTCAGAATTTTGATCCAAATTTGATCCGTGACTTTGGAAAAATTATTAGCGTGGGAGGGGGTCTAGGTGCCATCCAATTTTTTGGGTACTTAAAAAGGGCACTAGAACTTTTCATTACCGTTAGAATGAGCCCTCTTGCAATATTCTAGTACCACTGGGTCGATATGATCAACCCTGGGGAAAAAAACAACGAAAAAACAAAAAAAATAAACACGCATCTGTGATCTGCCTTTTGTAGATAGGAGCTTAAAAATTCTACAGTAGGGTTCTCTGATAAGCTGAATCTGATGGTGTGACTTTTGTTAAGATTCTATGACTTTTAGGGGGTGTTTTTCCCTATTTCCTAAAAAAAGGTAAATTTTCTCAGGCTCGTAACTTTTGTTGGGTAAGACTAAACTTGACCAAACTTATACATTTAAAATTATCACTTAAATGCGATTCTTTTGATGTAGCTATTGGTATCAAAATTCCGTTTTTTAGAGTTTTATAACTCTTACCACTATATTTTTTTTTCTTCTTTGAAGTTACATTACATGACTGAATACGGTTTTGTTTATTACAGGAGTAAAGAGAGTGCCACATGTCGATCCAAACGTGTGTTTGAAAGCAGATACACATTTTGCACATCCTACGCGGTGTGATATGTATGTGCAGTGCCTTCATGGAAGACCGGTTGCAAGAAATTGCGGACCAGGGACTTTTTGGGATGCCACAGGGAAAGGAAGTAGGTATCTATTCAGAATACACATAATGGGTGGGAAGGCATTGAGAAACTAGTTGCTGTACTGATGAGTGCTTAAGCGTACTTAAAAAATACTAAGCTATACTTTTTACAACTACAATGTTTACAAGAGAGCAGATTGTATCAAAATGAACGTAAAGTCAAACTTTATGCTGGCTGTTTGAAGCTCTAGTAGTTTGTTTCTACAGCCTTGTCCATATTGTCTGTAATCAATTTGTTTTGTTGTTCTAGGCACATTACAAATTTTTCACTCTGAATTATTCATGAGAACAGGATGCTATATTTCCAACCTTTATATAAATAAGATTCCTTAAATACTAAAATGTTTTCAAACTATTCCGACTTATTACCATTGTCTTTACTTTCCAGAAGATTTCTCTCATCAGTTTTCAAGAGGCAAAATTGGGATTTGCAATAACACATTGATTTAGATTTTACTTTTCAAACTTTTTTTAAGAAAACTTTTTTTTATAAATAACAGAATTGATCCCCCAGACACTGAAAAATAAATTTGACCCTTCCCTTTAGAATTTCGTAAATTGACGGTCCCTACCTCCCCTACAAAAGAGAATAATCTTTGATGAGCTTTGAACTGTGCACTTTGACCTAATTGTGCTATAAATGTGAGGACTTGAGAAATAAATTTACAGCAGATGAAAACTCAAGAAAAATAACCCAAGCGATATAACTGTGATAAATTCTGATTTATAAAGTTAAAATAAAATCAGAAATATGATACTTAAATTTGAAAAAAAAATCCTTATAACGCTTAAAAACTTTGGAACAATATTGAAAAAAAAATCCAGAGTCTAAGAACAGTTTACTTATGGATGCCCAAAGCGGAATACCAGTTAAAATAAGCAAAGCACTCTAATAAAATGATCGGCAGCAGATATGTCCGTCAATTATTTTTAATAGCTATGAAATAAGTGTCTGACCTTATACTTGTGATGTATTTTATTACTGTCATTTCGTGAATGAAACAAATTCATTTCAAAACTATTCTTCATTATTTATTTTTATGACGGAGCCTTCTATGACACATTCTGCAAAATTGGGCTAAATTTGGATTTCTTTTGTTTTGCGAAAATGATTCTGGGTACTGCCAGTCTGCAACATGATATCGCCTTCCAAACCCCGACCTCGGCAATCTACCGTTTATGAAGAGTTTTTTCCTTTTTTGTTTGTCATAGAAGACTAGTACATTTCGGTTTTGTCACCTTGTTATAATACTACATTCTTTTAAAAAACTGAGAGACCATGTAACATCACACACTGCGCGAAAAATCTGCTAAATGTGGTGCTAATTCCATCTATTTCAGAATATACCACCTGTGTCGTTATTTCTTACATCTAGTGGTTTTTTTTTTACCAGTATAAAACTTCTCACAGAAGTGAAAGGTAATTCGAATTATCTTTCAAAGTCTTTTTTCCCAGTTACATCACACTTGTTAAGGCTACTCATAAAAATTGGTCTTTTTTTCTGTTTTAACTATTATGTTAAAACAGAAAAAAAAAGACCTATTTCTATAGGTCTAAAAAATAACTATTCATCAGAAAAAATAACTATTTCTGTTTTACTTATAGCAGACCGGAAGAAGAGCTTTAAAAGTACTTTCTGTTTAAATAGATTATTTATGTCCTTCCTATCTAATAATGAAAAGGAGCTAAAAAAAAATCTAGCAGGTATCTACGTCTAGAAATTTGCTGACATTCTTAAGCTGATAATTTCTAATGGAGAGCCTTAAACTTATTACATTTTTGTATTCAGCAATATCAGAAAAGTACACAGCCTATGCACGTATATAAAGTTATAATTTTTTTTTCTGGTATTTTTGTTTTTATTGAAAAGGTTCACTCTTTACTTATTGTTAATTAACGTGAATACTTTGGAAAATCTGAAATCAAACGATTCGTGGTAACAAATTGTAAGTAAGGAGCGACTCGGCTCAATAATAACCGAAACTCTAAAAAACTGAATTTTAGCATCAATAGATATAACAAAAGAATTAGCTTATAATGTTGATTCCAAATATGTAAGATTTGGCAAGTTCAAGGTACCCATCAAAAGCTACGAGCCTGAGAAAATCAACCTGATTTAAAAAAAGGGGAAATATCCCCTGAAAGTAAAGGAATCTTAATGAAAATCGCACCAACAGGTTCAGTATCCCATAGAAACCCATTGTAGAAGTTTCAAGCTCCTATCTGCAAAAATGTGGGATTTCGCTATTTTCGTCAGAAGACATATCACGCATGCGTGTTTATGTTTTGTTTGTTTTATTTTTCTCCAGGATTGATTGTATCAAAATAATGGTCCTAGAAGAACGAGAGATAGTGCATTCAACTGGAAATTAAAAGTTCTAGTGGTCTTTTTAAGTGACCAAATGATTAAAGGGCAACTGGACCACCTCCCATGCCAATTTTTTCCCCAAAATTATCCGATCAAATTTTTAGATAACCATTTTGTTCAGTACAGTTGAAAGACCAAATAATTATGTCTTTAGGTGTAACCCCCCCCCCATAGTTCATGGGCAGGGGCCTGTAAGTTATGAAATTCGCTCAGTGTTTACGTACAGTATTTATTAATGTGAAGTATACAGATATTATTTGGGATGGGGGCGCATGAGGTGGATTTCTATGGGAATAATCTTCCTTGGGGAGGGAAATTTCTGGGAGGAGGGTGAATATTCCAGGGGAAATGTTACACTGGGGGGATTTGACAGAATTACTATACAACATTCTTTTTAATTTTTGTACATTCTCTTTGCCAGATTTTTCATGTGGAGATGTTCTGAGGGAATTATCCAGGGGCTTTTTACCGTTTTTCAAAATTTGAAAAACGAACAGAAATTATTCCATACGTAATGGGTTGTCTCCTCATCAATACCTTGTTCTATACGCTAAAGTTTGACTATTTATCCCAATTTTTTAAGAGCGTCTACTGAAACACAGGGGCTATTTAATTAGAATAGGGAACTTTTGTAAAAATGAGAAACAGCTTTAAACAGCCTTAGCGTAAGGAGCAAAGTATTGAGGAGGGGGCAACTCTTCACATACAGAGCATTAGTTGAAAAACGTTCAGAAATTAAATAAAAAAAAAAAATTAGCTGAAAGTATGAAGCAACGTTAAAACTTAAAACGAATAGAAACTAGTCCGTATATAAAATGGGCTGCCCCCTCCTCAACGTCTCGCTCTTTACACTAAAGTTTTTATTGTTTTAAAAAGTAGAGTTGTCACACAGAGTTAAACATTAACGTAAAAATCGAGGCGTTGAGGAGGGGATAGTCCCTTTTATATCCGGAATAATTTCTGTTCGCTTTAAGTTTTAATGTCGTTCCTTACTTTAAGTTAAAAAAAAAAACTTGTGATTTTTATTTAGTCAGAGTACAGATTCTTTTGCTTGAATGTAAGCCAATTCTAATGCTATATATTTATGTCTTCGTAAATTTTTAGAACCGATGCGTTTGGTATATTTTTGTTTATTCTTGTATATTTTGTTTAAGTTTATTAAAACTTAAAAATTTTAAGCAAATTTTAATTTTGGAGATGGCGACATCAATAGAGAGAAGAAGCTTAAATTAAATGGCCAAATCCAGGTCAGTTTCACGGAAAATATTTAAAATTGCGGAACGAGCATCAGCAATGTTGATATTTTTTTTTTTTTGGGGGGGGGGGCATATTCCTTCTCTTTTGCCATTTGAGCGACCGTAATGCTTCTGATTTTTATCTTCCTTTTCATATTATTTTGAAAAATCTACAAAAATCGTATAATCCAAAGGGTTTTCAGTTAAGTCAAGATTTATTATAACAAGTAAGAAAATTTGTAGGAGCTGCTCTATGCTTTGATTATTTCTTATGTTTTAAAATTATGTTTAAAATTTATGTTTAAAATTAAATTAAAATTTATTTACTTGCGTCAAAAGACTATACTTTTTTTTCACTTTTTAATATAAATAAATGTCACGACTTTGTAAAAAAAAGAAAAGAGTGAGTGAAAAAATGAGTAACAAGAAAATTTTTTTTTGCGTATTTGTTGGACGTTAAAATTTATTTTGGTTTTGAATTGACTAAACCACCATTTTAGATTGCGGTTACTGGCATACTTCTTATTGCGCATTGCACCTGCGTCTTGCCCAACCAACACAATTTTGCCACTGTAATGACTTCCCTCGAATTCCTGGAAGAGAGACGCATATGAATCCGTCAATACCCGTCACAGTTAACCCCCCAACCAGCACACAAAGTGTCACAATTGAAAAGAATCCTTCAGATTTTACCCCCGAAAAAGAACAGTTTCCTGATTATCAAGTATATGCCGAAAAAGAAGCTGACAATGAATTTGAAATATTCTAATTTATTTTGTAGCTTAGAAATAAAGAAAAATCGAGTTTGAAGCTGTGTTATTCTATTGTAAGTTGTCCATTCTATTGTAACAAATTTATTGAAAGTGCGTGCAACAATTCTTGTCATACTGTCGTTGTTAAACACAACTAGTGTTTAGCTTTGAATTGGACAGGTTTTCATATAGTGTTCATTTTCTTAGTTGCACATGAAGAAATTAAAACATGTCCTATAGTTTTTCAAAGAACCAGAAGCCTAAATGATACCTGCTGAAACAGAAAAGGTGGTAAATGTGAGCCCTAGTTCTAAACAGCAAGCGCAAGGAAGAAGATCCTTCGAGAAGCGAAATAGAAGCAAAGAAGAACAAGAAAAATATCTCCATCCAAAGGGTAAACAGGTGATTTAGGTGTGTTATCGGAAGTAGGTAAGCTTGATTCATCATTAACCCCTGATAACGAAAAAAGGAGCAGCTTGGCCACTTTGCAATCCGGACCCTTCCAGCTTTATATACAGTTTCCAAAAACCAAAGTTGGCAGCTATTTGAGACTTTTTTCGCCTAAATACTATCAACACTGTAGCTGGCCACTTTGCAATCCGGACCTTTCCAGCTTTATATACAGTTTCCAAAAACCAAAGTTGGCAGCAATTTGAGACTTTTTTCGCCTAAATACTATCAACACTGTAGCTGGCCACTTTGCAATCCGGACCTTTCCAGCTTTATATACAGTTTCCAAAAACCAAAGTTGGCAGCAATTTGAGACTTTTTTCGCCTAAATACTATCAACACTGTAGCTGGTTGGAACACAACACGGAGAAAGACAAGCTCTACTGTTTCGGGTGCAGGCACTTGATTGAGGAAAAAGTTCGTGACCAACACAAAAAAATGTGTCAAACTCACTTACTCACTTAATGTGTCATGCAAAATTTTCGCTCCTTCTCGAAAGCGCAAAAATTATATTTCATATCAAAAGTCTGTAAAACTGGAAATACTTACCAGAATGTTCTAAAAACAACAAGAGCAGAATATTATTGGAGATAAGGATTGTTTTTTAAAACTTGAAGATATAACACTGACCCTTGAACGTCACGGTTTGTTTTTAAGAGGGCATTCAAGAGGACTCCTCACCCACAGAACAACGGTCTATTACTACTAGATATACGATACACTTGAATACAGTAGAAGGATTTATTATCTTTGTAAATTTTTTGATGTCTAGAAACACACACGAACTAGTAACATTAATTTTGGGAATATTCGACAAAAAACACTTGGGTGATGCTCGGATTATTTCGCTATCGTATGACGGCAACAGCGTCATGTCTGGTAAAAATAGAGGATTGCAAGCAATTATAAGTAATACCTATACTCATACAACACATCCCCATTGTTAAGCGTACAGATGGATCCTGGATAATGTTGATTCTTGTGCGAACGATCCCTTAGAATAGATATTTCTTGATGGAATATAATCTTTGTATATTCATTTCTCTCATCCCAGCAATCATGCAAATATAAGAAAAAACGAGAATATCTGGGAATAAAAACTAGTCGTGAAATGGCATGTCTGACTAAAAGAAGATGTAGCTGCCGTTTCAAGAGCTGCAAAGCCATTTTAAATAATTATGAAGCCATTAAATTGACTTTGGATGAATGGGTCACGAAAAATGCAAACAAATTTGCGGTTGAAGCACCACTGGGACTGAGAATAATTCTGATGAAATCAGTGTTTATGATGTAATTACGTACATTTCGCAATGTCTTAGCTACATTGAATATGCTTAGTAGGTCTAAATATTATAAGACAAAGATTCAAATTTGCCTTTAAGCAGGGATTTGATAATTCAAATATTTGTGATTAGTAGAAATCACTGGAAGATTTGAGAAGATATCGGACTATTTTGTGGAAAAGCACAAATTTTCCTTAGAGCCTATTTCAGTGTCAAAAAGGTTTTAAAAAAGAGTTTTATACAGAGACAACTTTTGGGAATAGCAACATAGTAGAGTTGCCCACCAACATCATAACCAGATGATGGGCAATGTTTTCATCAACTTAAAACGACGGTTTGAGAACATCCCTTTGTATATGCCGTCAAGACCTTTTTAAAAATAGACATGAACAATGCAACAAATTTTATAAATAACTGAAAAATTCTTTTAAGAATGGATTACCTGCACTTCATGCCGGCGCTGTGATAATCAAAAACATGCCTCAAATTAAAAACTGTGAACTAAATGTAAAAAATTCGAGAAACATATCGAAATGATTTCTGTCCTAACGTTTGTGAATTACTACAGCTAACATTGGTGCTTCCAGTCACCTCTACTATTTGCGAAAGGAGTTTTTCTGCAAAATAGTGAATGAGAACCCGGCTGAGAACAACTATGCATCAGAATTGTTCCTCAATTATGTCCTTCTTACATATTGAAAAGGAAATACTGAACAATTCTATCGCTCCATGCGCAGTCTGAAACCGGTTCAGTAAAAAACATCGGAATTTGAGATAAATCTGAAAAATATTAATAGCCTAATCTAAAATGTTGACTTTTTCTCCTTGGCTTCTTATTGTAGGTTTTGCTGCAAAAGTAATTAATATAATATAACTGTTAATAGTTTTCTATAAATAATTTATTGCTTATTAGTTGAAAAACTGTGATAAAGTGCAATAAATAATTTTCAAAATAAATAAATTTTTTATTTCAATACTAATCATTTATTATAAATTGAGCTGCAGCTCTTTTAACTTTACTGCAGAGTTTAAGAAGGTATCATACTTTGTGTTAAAAACGGAAATAACATTAGCATAACAAGGTATCACTTATGCACCTCTCATTAAATTGCTTAATAACTTCCCAATCTTGTCAACTTATCTAAATCGATAAATCCTAAATAGTATTGCCAAAAATTGAGACCATGATGCAACTTTCAGTCAGCTGGTCAACTGCTCCAGCTTGTCCCGTCTAGCATAAATCAATAGCTACACCATCCACAGGACAATAAGCTCATCCCCACAGGAAGAATTGTTGCACCTTTCAACTATGCTGAACAAATAATTCATGTCCTACATTTTCTCTCCTCAAACCTAAATGTCCTAAATCGCATTGTTTGAGGATTTTTCTCTCTTTTGTACATCCTACCCTCGAATACGCTTGTCCTGTTTGGCATCCTGGCATCTCCAATGAATTGTCGGGCAGAATAGAGGCAGTTCAAAAAAGGTGCCTCAGAATTATCTTCAATGAGGGTAAAGTGCCTTACATTTCCCTTTTTCGAAGAGCAAATTTAGTCACCCTTAAGGTTAGGAGAGCACACATTTCCTTGTGTTTTGCCAGAATGCCGTGAATAACCCTTGTATTACTTCTCTTTGCCCTATTAAACATTTATCCCCCCCCAAAAAAAAACTTGCCCCCGACGTTCTGTTTCAAGAAAAATACCCCTTTTTGTCACAATAGGAATTTCCACTGAAAGATATAGAAGAACGTTCATCCCAAACATAGTTGAAATTTTAAATCAATAACACTCCACCTCACTCTTCTCACTCCATTTTTATCTTATAGTCTTAGCGTTTATTATGTAATTGCGAACTTTGTAATTCTTGCTAGCTAAACTTCTGTTTAAATTTGTATTCCCTATTTTAATTTTACGACTTTTTATCGTTTGATTTTTTTTTATTGATTGTGATTTTATGACATTGACAATTTCTTTTTTTTTTAACTGACACTAAAGTGCGAATTTGGCCTTTTTGGGCTTGTGATGGCCGCTTGGTTGAAATAAATCTTATCTTATCTTATACCCCAACCAAAGTCTCTTGGAACTAAGAAATAGTAAGAAGAAAAAGAAATGACTGGCCCCTAAGAATCCTAGCGATCGATTATTTTGAGCACTAATTAGCTAATATATTTATCTGATATACCATATAAGGATAAGACCTTTACCAAAGCTTTTCTATCATCTGAATCAAATGCTTTTCCATAAGCTATAAAACTGATAACTAAATGGTTTTGGTGACTTAAGCACTTCTTAATTATTAGTCTCAGAGTGAAAATTTGGTCTACGCATCCGCTATCCTTTCTAAAACCTCAGTGTTCTTCTCTTAAAACTTATTTACCACATGTTTAAGTCTAATAAAAATGATCATGATAAGTACGAGGCGCGTTTTTTCAGTAAGGTCCGTTTGAACATAAGCACAAAAGGAAAGATAATTTCAAAAAAGTAAATTTATTTTCAGGAAGTGCTTACTTTATTGTATTTTTGACATAGTTCCGAAGTTTTTTCAAACACTTATTATACCTCTCAGCCAATTTTAAAACACCCTTTTCATTAAAACTTGCCTCTTGCTCCATTAACCAAGAGTACACTGTCGTTATCATGTTGTCGTCATCATTGCAATTGTTGCCACTGAGGTATTGTTTGAGGTAGAGGAACAGACGATAATCGTTTCGCGCAATTTCGGGAGTTTAGGATGGGTGGTCTAAGACTTCTCAGCCATAACTGTTCGACGAATTGTGGGTCTGCCCTGCAGTTTGAGGTCTTGCATTGTTATGGAGAAGCATAATTTTCTTTGTCAGCATGCCACGTCTTTTTCTTTCAATTGCTCTACGTAGCTTTCTCGGGTTTTGTAGTCTACTTCCACATTGATTATGGTTCCTCGGTACATGAGATCGACCAATAAAACTCCATACCAAAATCAAAACACCAACACCAATATTTTGCGTTGGGGCAGAGTATATTTGACCTTCACCTTTACAGATGAGTGTGTATGTCTCTATTCCTTTCTATGAAGCTTCAATTTAGGTGTGAAATATGTGAAACTAATGTTTCTTCTCTAATTCAATCTGACTCAAGAAGCCGTCACCTTCCTCATGATCGCAAGTCAATAACTTCATCACACACTCAAGTATTTGGTTTTAGTAGTCCTCTGTTAGAAGTTTCGGGACCCGTAAATGTTGGTGTAGGTTGTTCCCGATTGAGGGGGGTAGGATGTCCCTCCCGCCCCAATTGGGGTGGACAAGAAAAGATTTAAGGGAAATTGTTGTTATTAATATTTTGACAAATACAACTATACTTTGGTATTCCTGGATGACAACCTTAATGCAAGCAAAACATTGTCAGGAATTAAAGAAAATTTCAGGATTCTTTATAAAGAGCATAATCATATCAGTTGTTGATTCACTGAGAGGAAGACCGATATTTCAGCCAATAATAGTCTCTCTGATTACTTCTCAAATGTTAAACTAGGAAAACATGTCATCCAAGAGCAGTTGTATGGGGTCTCTATGGCCAAGGGATACGAAAATGAACTAAAAGTTGAGCGTTTTGTTCAACTTGGGAAAGGATAGAACTAACGCTGAATTGGGTAGTGGTGTCTACAGAGGTAGTGGTACTGGGTTTTTCTGCCCCTTTTCTTTCTTTTTTTTTCAGATAGATGAACATTTTCCTTTTTCTTAATTACATTTGCTTGGATTTGCTTATAATATAATTTTCAATGACAAGTTAAAGTTTTGTTGCCAAGCCAGTAGTTTCTAAATAAGTGAACTTTTGGGATAAAACCTACTTCTCTCTGTCTGGACTTGACCATTGGTAGTTAATGGTACTCCGAAAGTGTTTGATTTTCAAATTTTCATTTTTAAGATTGGTCAGGGTCAATCTAGGGTCTCCCCTACACCAAGTTTCTTTGTTCGAAAGTAGTGATTTTGCTTTTAGTCTGTTTTCAGAGTTTGTAAATGCAATGTTTTGTTGGAATTGACCTTTGGGAGATTAAAGGCGAGTTATTTTCTCCCAACGTGTAAGATGATTTTCCAAGAACCCAGACAGGATAGGAAAAGGGTTGTAGAGAAATACCGTCATTAATATATCGACGGGGGGGGGGGTTTCCTAAACTCTCCAAAGAGACAGCTAGGGATATTCGTGGTGACACTGGTTGTGGCACCCTTGGCCCATAGTTTTGCCCTTTTTTGTTCGATCACGTTATTAGACTGTAGTAGTACCACCAGTGATGCCACTGTGGTGTTAGAGATCAAAGAGTGGTAGCCTAAAGGATACCATATCAAATAAGTGGTAACCCCAAGGCATCCAGCATAAACAGTGGTGCCAGCGTTAGCTCAGGCTATAATAATCCGCCAAAAGCTGGGGGAACGACTGCATGAACACAAGATTTCAATAGATAAATCCCTCAGATGTAGAAATAAAAATAGAAATGACAATTTTGATTCAGCTTTGGCCCTTCACATTTTGAAAAATCCAGATAATTTAATTGTTGAGGAGGTAACTTTAATATCTAATATCTTTAATATCGTCAATGGCTTACCACAATCTTTTAGAGAGGCACTTTGTATTAAAAAATAGAGATACACGAGATAGTTTCCTAAACAAAATTTAGAATAACTTAATATTAAAAGATTTAAATAACCCATTAAAACTAAGTATTCAACTGTTCAGGTATTTCCCAGTATAAAATTGATGGTAACAAAATTTAGAAGAGACAAATAAAACGACAAAACTGTCTTTTTGAAATTAATCAGGAAAATACTTATAAGTTAAGTGGTTCTTTTCAAAAACCTCTACAGCTTCGCATTAAAATTATTAAACTTGTATGCACCGCTTTATTAGAGAAGTTGAAATGGAATTTGCATGAAAAAATTTAATTAAAAAAGCCCAGTAAAAACAAAAGAGCAAACGCAGATTACGTTTCCAGATCAGGAGAACAGACAGAAACCAAAATCAATGCCTTAATATATCTGTTGTCAGCAGATCATCATCTTATTGCAGGTATAGAAAACTCACACTTATAGCAGAACACATTTTCTTCTTTTTTGTCAGGAACAATAATTATTCTCTGACAGGATGCCAAACTGAGCTTTTTACCTGCTTAAATTGTGGTAGTGATGTGGAAGGAAGCCAGTATTGCCACTGCACATTAAAACAAAACCAGCCACGCCTCTTTGTGATGGAGGGAAAGACCAAGGAGTTATATAAGCACTAAATGACAAAAAACAGACTATTAAAAAGATCTTCAAATCCTTTCTACCTTTCCATTACCTTCTTTTTCTTACCGACTCAATTTGGAAATTCTCCTCTCCATTACCTTCTTTTTCTTATCGACTCAATTTGGAAAATTCTCGAAAAACCTAATTGCTGGCTAAATTTAATTTCCAGCGACCTTCAAAAAGCATTTGACCTTGTTAACCAGAATATATTAGTTGTTGTCACTGCATTCAATATTGATTCTGTCATTGCTAAATGTGTTGCCTCCTTCTTGCCAAGTAGATCACAGTAGTCAAATATCAGAATCATTATTCAAGTCCCTCCTGGTCCACAATGGAGTACCCCAAGGTTATCTCCTAGGTCCCCTCGTTTTTTCCGTTACGATTAAAAGCCTCACTAAGTAATTTCCTGCCAGATGGAAATATGTGGATGACCTAACAGTTTTTGAAACCTGCTGCAGTAACTTAATAAGCAGCCCTATGGGCATCCTCAATGATATTGCAACCAACGCTGCAGACAAGAGAGTAAACCCTTATAAGTCTGTGATAAACCAATATGTATCCCTAAAACTTCGCCCCATTTTCTCAACCAAGTCCCCCAGATATTTCTGTGTCCTCCTTAAAATTACTTGGGGTCACAATTTCTTCTAACTGAAAATGAGATATTCACGTTGAAGGTATTGTCCATAGAGCTAATGCGTTGATTTCCCTCCTTAAGCTCTTAAATCATTTTAGCGTCCCCCTCCCATTCCTCAAGGATTTATACTTCCTTTTTCCACCCGCATCTTGAAGATGCTTGTCTAGTTGAGCATCCTGGCATCTCACGCGAAGAATCAGAAAAAATTGAACCTATTCAAAAAAGATCCGTGAGAATAATTTTCAAAAAAGCTAAGGTTTCATACTCGCTCCTTCTAAAAGAGCCAGTTTGGAAACACTTGAGCGCGGAATAGGGACGTTCTGCCTCCGTTTTGCAAAAAATGTAATAACAAACCCTCGCACGGAAAATATTTTCCCCAAAAGACACTCCCCACCCAGAAACTACCTACAAAGGGTTGTTTCTGAACCCGTTCCTCTCTTTTCCCAGATGGGTTGCTTTACCACCAGATATGAAAAAAAAACTTTGTCCCCTTCATTACTGATAAAATAAACAGCTAGTTTTCCTTTTTATTATTCGGTAGTGGTAATAGCTAAGTTTTACGTTCATTTGATTTTTTTGTTCTCTCCCCTTTTTTGTATTCTTTTTAAACTTATTTCAGTTTTAAACTTATTTCGTTCTTTTTAAACTTATTTCAATGTATACTTCACTTCGTTCTTTTTTAAGCATTACCATTTTTCACTTTTTAACTTGCTGAAATTTTGCAGCTTAATATTTTTTGACTAAGGAATAGTCTATCATTCTAATATTGTTGTTTTTGGCATTATTTGCCAGTTCTTTAGTGGCAGTGCTTTTTTATGATTTTTTTTTTGGCTTATATTGTTTTTTATGACTCCAAAATGCGAATTCAGCTCTTCGGGGCTTGCGACAGGAAATTTTTGAAATAAATATCTTATCTTACACTAAATTCCATATAGAACTATTCTCTAACCTCTCGTTCAGAACACAGAACCACAATAGAATATAGTTACCAGCATAAAACCCATTTGTTACTGGTAATCATTGTTTTATGTCGGGTATTTGACTTGAGTGCCAAGTTGTTGTTGTACCATTTAGTTAAATTATACTAAATTACATAGTACGGAGACTTTTCAGGGCCTGGCCACCCACCGAAACCCTTAAATTTATTTAATTTCCGGGTGCTTTTCGTTTGTATTAGTAAATAATTTTTTTTTAATTGGACTCCCGACACAAATATTCCTGCTAACTTAATTATGGTAACTATCAACAAACAAGAATTGAAACAAACCCTTTTCAGCAAAATTTTTTACTTAGGATACTTAATATCAACTTTTCAAAATCAATTATTACATTAATAAGATAATCCTAAAGGAATTTTGCCCTTGGGGACATTTGCAGGAATTTATTTTTTTAGTGGTGGAGGTTGGGCCTTACTGGGAAAACAAATGTTTCAGTACCTCTAGCTCAAAAACTACATCACATACATTTCCTACATCACACCTAACCTACATTGCCTCCAGGGAATATTAACAAATATTATATTTGATGAAATTATGTAAGATTATGTAATTATGTAAATTATGTAAGAGGTGGCTGAAGCGTGTGTTCTCGACTAGTTATTTTGCTTTTACCATATTACTATATTTTCGACAACTTCTCGAGCAATTTTTTGTTTTGTGTTTGTTTTAAGTCAGTTTAGTTTTGTGTCCAGTTTTTGTTTACAGTTTTACGAGGAGCATGTAAAACTAGTGTTGTCATTGTTTTTTGTATCCAATAATTCTCTTTCTCTCACATAATTGTATGTCCTGCATACCGAATCGAAGTCACATTCAGAGCTGCCACTTCTCTTTTGTGAGGCTCACTATTTTACGGGCAAAAACGTGTGCTCTTCAAGATTTTTTCGTTAGCAGGATGCTAAACTATCAAAGCAGCAGTAAATAAAGGTAAACATATTGAAAATTTTGTGAACAATTTATCTTGAAAAAAAGCTGACGTTAATATAGAATTATAAAAAGTACTCCTTTTTTTTTTAGATGTATTTACAAGTCACTATTTTGGAGAAAAAGTACAAAAAGTACATATAATTCAAATTTGCTGCTTATGGCAACTCTGGTTACATTATTTGGCTATATACTGAAATTTCCCATCTATATATCCATTGTTTACCATATGAATAAAGAGTTGCTTCGAATTACTTCATTAGGTTTATTACCGTTCCTATGGGTTATATTAGCTGATACAACCATTGGCTTTGGGCACAACAATTGCACTGAATTACGAAAAAGAATATCATTCTAAAACAAATCAAAACATAAACGAATAGAAAATTCGTCATCTTTATGATTCAATTTTTTCTATCTAAGCATCTTTACATGTTGACATGACTAGTACTGCTATTCTCAACTACTACTACTACTACTACTACTAATACAAACTACTCACCGCAGCACCAGGCCGCCTGAGACCAACACAGTTTCTAACGCTCCCCCTCCATCCCAATCTATTCAAAACCTCTCTCTCCACACCTTTCCTAGTCGCTGACGACCTGCTTTCTGTTCACCACGAGACGTTTGGTCGAAAAGGACAATCTTCGGTAATTGGTCATCCTTCATCCGCAGAACGTGCCTTCAGCATTCTGCTATTTTCAATGATAAAAGCTATTCAGAAACTTCATAGAGTCCTTCAATCGGCCTTTAATTTTCTTTCTAAAAATCTTTACATGTTGACATGGTTAATGCTGCTAGATTGAACGGCAAAAACTGTCCAGAAACTTTTTTCTAAAACGACTTATACAACAACAACAATTCTTTTTCAGTTTAGGTCTGCACTGCAAGTGCAACTGAAATTTTGTCTGTACAAGGAACTATAAAATAAAGCATAAATAGTTGAAACATTAAATATCAAAATCCATTATGTCAAAAAAATAATATTGGTAATAACAATGACGAAAGACAAAACCAGAGTTAACATAAAACAAAAGCTTTAGATTAAGGCGGCCAAAAAAGTAAACATGGTATTAGGCAGCTTACGGTAACAACTACACATTGTGCAACATTTCACGTAAATTTTTACCTTTTTCCAGTTATGAACAGTTAACTTATGCTTCACCTAGTTAGCAGTTCAATTACAACTAATGAATTTTTCAGTAAATGACTCATCCAAAGTAAAACTAATGAATACTTTGATCAATACCTGTCAATCAAAACAATTTTGAACACATTTAAATTTTAATTAAATAACTGTTTTTCATTTTATCAAAAAGTTAGCAATGTTAATGATTTATTATTTATTTTTCATAAGTATATTTTGTTTTAATTAAGATTGCGACTCATAAAGTAAATTCAGGTAACGATACTTTTACCGTGTTATAGTGAAGCTCGCGAAAATCGTGGCAAAAAAAAAGAAAAAAAAGAAGTGAATTTCGAGTACAAGATGAATTAAACGACTCAAGTATACCGATATAGAGAAATTTTTCATTGCTTCTATATTTTATAAGTTTCATGTTTTTGTAACTTGTCTTGAATCTTGAAATGATTTTCAGGTCTTCGCTTAAGATTCAATTTAAATATTATGCGTAATTGTGGGTCAGCAATTTTATTTCCTAGTGCCCACACACGCTAATTAAAAATAGGATGATTAAAAAAATTTTAAACATTTTTAGTCGCCATTAATGCTATGGATTTGATACTTAAACACGCAGCCCACGTGACGCGGGTGTCTCTTCCTCATAGAAGAAATTTCCTAACGATATCGTTACAAGTTTTTGAAATGTAACAAGTCTTATAAAACAAAATTACTTTGGCGTAAACTGAAACAGCATTTGGAAGTCAAAACTAGAACGTAAACAAAACACAGAGCCATAACACATAAGAACAATTAAAAAGAATGAAAAAAACACCCGATCTACTTAACAAGTAGTTGTTAAAACTACTTACCGCTACAAATATTCCCTTCCAGTCTAATTTTAGGGGAGGAATGATGAACTGGGGAGGTAACGGTGAGACGGGTTGAGAGCGCAGGTTGTATGTATTATACAGGCTATAGGCAATTTGTTTTGCTCTATTCATAATAGTTTTAACTAGTATATATTTACTACGTAAGTAGTTAAGTGGACTTTCGCGCATCCGTAAACCCTCATAAGTTTTTTTTTTTCAAAAGGGCAAAAGTATTTTATTTATATGTTCGAGAATGCTAAAAATAAAAACTTGAACTATTATTAGAACTAACAACCAACAGTGAACTGTCATTTTGAATTTCCTCCACCACTCGTTTTATGGGCTTGGTTAAATTGGCTTTAATGCCATAACAGCAACGACTGATGACAGCAGTAATGTTAACAGTCACGATAACGGTAACAAACTTACAAAGCAATGATAGTTTCCAACAGAGAAAATTCAATTCTTAAATTTAATTTAATTCTAAAGAAAATTCAATAGAAAATTTAATTTTAAAAATCTGCAAGAATAATTTAAAAGGTCCGGCGACTCCCCCTCCCACGCCTCACCTTGAACCATAGAGTAGAAAGTAGGCACACTGAATCTTGAATAAACGGAAATCACGTATGGATTTTTAATTAGTATTCTTAGGAATGACAACATGTGTCAGTGGACCCTCCAATACCTCTCTTTCCCCTCCCTTTTTTGCAAAAAGGTGGACAGGCTGTAAATCCCAAAGAGTGTTTTCCACCCTACTGAAGAAGTTTTCCTTCATTTTAGAAAAAAACACGCGCAATACGCATTAAGCAGCATTCTAGGTAGTTAAGTTCACGTTTCAGAATGGGTGATAGGAATGATAACATTTTTATATCAAAGGCTACGAACTGTTCAAATAAAATAAATTGCCCAAAATGAAGTATATCAATACTTTTTCCTGTATAAAATTCCTTTAGGGAGTGATTATTTGTAGGTTAAATTATAATATCAGCTTTAGAGTGATGCTAAAGATATGTTTTGATATAATATACATCTCAAAATTGTACTAGTTGTGTGCAAAAGCAATATATCAACAGTTGAATTAGAGAAAAGTAAAATCACTCGTTCCAATGGAAAAAATGAGAAAAACTATTTCCCTTTGGAGTTGAAAGCAAAAAGAGACTTGAACCCCGAATTTCGTCAATAAAACAATAATTTAATGTCAGTTAACCTACTTTAAAAGACAAAAAAAAAAAAAAAAAAAAAAAAAATAAATCGTAACAGAGCATTTTTGACTTTTTCATTAAGCCTGGGACAATTTGTCTTAACTTAATACAGACTTTTATCTGCCTTCTCGGAAATCCATTAATAATTTATGCAAATACAATAAATTTTTAGTATTTTATTCAACTTCTTATTATTTCTTTCCTTAACTTTTCACTACTAACTTTTAGGAAACATAAGAAAAAATCCATAAGTAAGGAGAGAATCTTGAGTCTAACTTCAGACTCAAGATCCGTAGGTAAGGAGAAAATCTTGAGTCTAACTTCATAAAATATGTCACAAGTATCCAATTTTTTTCATGTGTTTTTCCTTATTGCTTTAGAAGCTCAGGATTTACTGCCTGTAGAGAAAAAAAGTTATACGAAAGTAATTTGAATTCTTCGAAATTTTTTTTTAGAAAAATAATTTTATTCAGCATTAGTTCATACTGTACCTATAATCAACCAAATCACTCACCATGAGCTTAGAATATATCACTTCGCACATAGACAAAATTATAATCCCTCGAATAATCCAAACCTTTGCAAGCGTTAGAGACCTTTTCGACTAACAAAACCCAGACGAGATCATTACAAGGACGAGAACCCTTACAAGGATTAGAGGCGTTTTCGATTGATAAAATTTGGACAACTGCGGACGAGAATCTAGATTTAATGAGAGGCTGGATTCTCAAATTGAAGATCTGATACTCAGATTCAACTTCAATTCACAATCTGATTGTGGATTTTGACATTAAATTCTGCAGCAAATTTAATATTTCATTTTAATTTCCTTGATAGGCCTAAAAAAAATTCTGAGGTATGATTTTTCTTTTATTTAGGTTAGGTTTATTTAGGTTAGGAGAAAAGGTCAGGAAGAATTATAAAAATGGGTAACAATTCCGGCAAGTGAAGCTTTGATAAAAATAAAACCTCCAATAAAACACTATTGTAAGATTTCCAACTTTCAACTTTTCAAATATCACAACAAAATACATTTTCTTTGCAGTTAGGATTGTGAAATTTTCTTTTCTTTTCGTTATCCCAATCTAAAGCAAGAATCTTCGTTGCCAGTAAAAACGCATTAGAAGTTCCTCCGAAGAGAAGAATTTTTGTTTCATAGCTGTGTCTTAGGCTTGAACTTGTAAACTCCATGTGTTTTTGCGATTTTCTTTTATTAATATAGGAATTTTCTTTGCAGTTCTGTCCCTCGAATCTCCAGGTACAAAATGAAATGCATTCATACTCAGCAGAACAAATAGACCAGTATTCAAGAGATCACCAAATAAATACAAATATTATAGGCTATCTTAGATGACATCTTATAGTCGATTCTCTTTATCTCCTTTTTTCTCATCCAACTGCTCAGGTGGGGGAATCATCTCTTTTAGTTTCTCCTCCGCCTTGTGATTACCCAAAGTTTCAATTTCTATTTTCACCTTTTTTTCATCATCCTCAAGGCTAACCAGCACATTTTTAGTTTCCACCGTTTGTCCATGCTTCAATTTCTCCTGTACATTCATTTCCATCTGCTCTTTCATTTTTGGAGTCACATTAGCATCAATAACAATCCCAGATTTTTCTCTATAGCGAATTGGCTGGGGACCAGTGAGTGAATCACTAGATCCTGTAGGGGGTGATTCCTTCGTAACTAGTTTAGCTTTACTCGGATGATACATTGTGATTTCTCGACTTATTTCTCCTTCTTTATGAAGCATGTCAATTATGTCGGATACTTGCTTTCCAGACAGATCAAAATGTTCCTTCCCAATCATTTCAATGACCTAGAACAAAATTGATATTACTGTTGTTCATATTGGCGAAGGAAAAACTGATCTACAAACCGAAAATATAAGGAAAACGTGCAACAAACATGAATAAAAGTTATATTCGTGTTAAATTTCCAGTGTTTTGAAACAAAATAAGCCAAACTCCTTTATAGATTTGTTCACATTATTTTTATACCGCAAGACGTGTACGTAGATAAAACGTCGAAATTTGCTAAAATAGCGTTATTTGTTACACTTTAATTTTCAACTTTTCCACAAGACGGGGTGAGTTTTAATATACGATTTTTGTGGGCTTAAATGGGTGGGGTCTAAAATTTTATTGTTCTGTAGCTGGGAAGTTCGGTTGTGCTCTGCCAAAATCTAGTATCTACTAGATTCTAGGGTAGGAAAGTCTTGGTCCAAAATTTTATTATTTTTGTAGCTGAGAAGTTCGGTTGTGCTCTGCCAGAATCTAGTATCTACCCAAGTTTTGAAAAAATATACATTTTTTTGTCTTATTTTTTGTTTCCGGAACAAGAAAAATATAAGAAGGTGCAAAGGTTCGTCAATAGGTTTTCTTAAGTGTATTTTATCCAGTTCTTACCACTCTATTTCTTACTGACCGTAGATACCAGGCTATTTAAAGGTGGTGTGACGATTCTCCGATCGCACCACAATTTATTAGAATCTTAAACCGAAAAATTGCAGCTAAAAAGAGAAGCATTTTCTCAAGGGTCCACAAAAGATGTAATTTTACTCTTACCAGCTGTTTCTGCTTGCGATTGAGATTTAGTTTGCTATTTTAATTTCTGTGTTTGGGGCTGAGGCAGGGTAATGGCTGAGGCAGATGTCAAGCTTGTGAAGAGACTTTACTTTATGGTCTTATTTGTACATTTTGCGATGAGAATACAGAGTAAAGACCCCACCTTCAAACCCTTGTTATCTTTAAGCGTTGTTTTTGGAACAAGGTGATTTTGACGGGAGTTAAGTTAGTTAGTGCTTGGCTTTTTAATGAACACATTCAGCTTGAGTGAGATTCTAACTTCCAAAACTTCTTAAAAGTTTTTTCTTTTTTTAAATTTAACTTAAGATTATATATGAATCTCAGTTTTACTTTTAATTGGTATTTTTGTTTTTAAATTATTAATTTTTGGTTAAGGATGGAAGAAAGAATCTTACTAGCCTACTGTAGTTAGTTGTAGATGGAGCCTGTTCAAAAGCTAAAAATAAATACTTTTCTTCACAGTTACCAAGAAGTCTGAAACTATCAATCTCTTCTACGTTAGGTTTTAAAGTGATTTACTTTCCATTTTTTAATAGAAACTTTAATTTTTCTTGTATATGGCTTACATTTTATTAACAACAACTGAGTATTAGGTTTTACTGTTTTATTATTTGATGTAAAGACTGAAGACCTCGATTGCCACATCTACCAAATGTTAAGAGAGTGAAATAAATGTTATACTCTCACATAAGATATACAATAGTGAATTTTAGTTAGTCCCAATCCCCTTGCCTGTTTATACACCGTACTAGGAGCGGAATTATGCAACAATTTCCAACCTACATAACTGGAAGCATAAAGAGGACAAATCGCCCCTCCATCATCCCTACCCTCTTCCATTACTAACTTCTTCACTGAAAGGTAGACATATTGCATTTTGTTTGAGATGGGTCCATGCAAGAACTTTAAATTTCTATTGATGGAGGAACAAAGTTACATCAAAACCAAACCAAAGCATTACAAGCCTAGATTTCAAACAACTAAATTTCACTCAACAAAAGTTTGATAGGGCTATAAAAAAGATGAACAAAAATCGAACCTTCATGACGTCATCAACCTTGATGGATCCATCCCGGTCCGTGTCAAGCTTCCCCAGCACCTTTTCTATTTTCTCTAGTTTGACATCATCATCGATTCTTTGTAACTTTTTAATTGCTTGAATTAACTCCGTAACTGACACTAATTCATCATAGACAATACCATTTTCCGCACTCACCTGCAATAATGCTAATTTTACACGCTATCTAACAATAATTATAGAAAGTGATTGCAAAATCTGCAATCGACGGATTCATACAAAGCTTAGTATAAAACAACCATGTCTCAGCTATAATTGTCAAATGTCCAATGTTGAGTCTTAATTTTAATTCTTTTATCAAATTAAATCTTGAGGTTAAAATAAAACATTTTTACATCTACTAGCATTAAAAAAAAAACAGTCTTGTAAGCAATCGACCGAACGTCTTAACCTAAATCCCAAGTTGTCCTCAGCAAAATTTCTCTTGTAATATTTAATACAAATATCTTGTAATGCGAGAGTTTCAGGGGGGGGGGCTTGCGGTAATCATTGTCATTTCTATTCAAGCAATACCATATTTTAAATACACGAAAAAGACTGTAAATATAACCAAAAAGTGGTTTTTCTTGCTACTCAAGATTGGGGACTTTAGTTCTCCTAAATGAGGTGTTCGGTTATGTTGAGTTCAATGTTGCAGTTTTCATTTGATTCGACACCCTTTTGTATGGTTTTAGACTATTTTTCGTTATTCCCACACATTTGTTTTCACAATAGGTTTTTACCGTAAAGATTAGCCGAAATAATAATTACCATTCCTAAATAAGATTTAAATGGCAACTCTTCCTTACATAACAGTTATTTAAAACCACGTTTTCAAATTTACGGTTACCACGGGCTAGGGTATACAAAAAAACTACAAAAAATATTTTGCCGAAATAGAAGATACTTTTACCTTTTTTTGGGGTATCTTCATCTTTTTTCACTATTCAGGGTGTTACCATCGACAAGTGACTACATTAGAAAAGGCGCAATTTTCGGCGTACACGCGGTAACAGAATGAAACACAAATATTAAGAAGTGGGTTCGTTACTTTTGCATTTTACTTTTAACTACTTGCACATTTACTTCTTCTTTTTACTTATGCTTTACTTCCTTTTATTTTTCATGAGTACTAGTATCCTATGTTAGTGCGATCTAAAGGATATGTTTCTCAGGTTCACACTTTAAAGAAAGAAAATGAAAAAGAAACGACCAAAGGACAGGTTCTGCCTCATCCTGAACTATTGGAGCAATACATAACGAATAGTCTAGTTGGAATCAAGGTAAGTAAAAGAAAGATAAGGGATTAGTTCCATTAAAAGCTAAATGGGTTTATCTAAATACCACAGTATATGCAGTTGATTTACATAAATAAAATATAAAGTATGCCAGTGCGTCTATAATCCCTTTGAATCAGGCCATTTTAGTTCTACCCAGACATGTTATATCTTTTTGAATAACGATGCCCTGATGAAGAGATAAAATGTGATGATGAATAAAAGCATTTCTGATTTGCGGATCCATGTTTCTTTTCCTCCTTATTTACCAAATAAATTGAATGATTTCTATGCCTGTTTAATAAATTAATAATCTGAATTATATTTCATCTAGACAACGAAATTTGAAAACAGACTTTTTTTTTCATGCTGATCCTACTTTTTATGAAATCATCAGTTAAAGGCTCATATGAGTTTAGAATACATTGTCTTAGTGTCCTATGTAAACGCAATTTATACGGATACAAATCAGAACGAGAAAAAATAAGACTCTAAAAATTAGTTCTTTAATAACTGATTGACTATTAAACTAACCTTTAAAAACTAATCCATGAAACAAAACACAGCAATAGGTCAATACACAGTTTCAAGATAATCTAGTCGCAGGAGGCGAATGATCCACCTGAAGAAGTATTTTTCTTGCAATAACTGTTCAGATCCTTTTTGAATAAGATAACTCTGCCAATAGAGCTGGACTTGCAATATTTTGAACTACTAATAATACTGATTGAAACTCAACTTTTCTATAGAGCTGGACTTGCAATATTTTGAACTACAAATATTTCTGACTAAAACAAAACCGTTTTAGTTGGTATATATATATTACAAATTCAATGTAAAATGAGAGAATTTTGTGGTAAAATGGTAGTTCTCAGAAGAAATGACGAAGGCAATCGTAGATAACAAAGCATTTTTACAGTACATAACCTTCCTAATCGAAACCTAGTCTAATAGAAATTATTAGTGCATTTTATGTCTGACAATAGTAGAAAGAAACCTTTATTTCCAAAGAAAGTACGGATTAATGACCAGTTACTACACGGTGAATTGTTTCTATAGGTGTGAATCATATTTCAATCTTCAGTCGGGTTAGTTTTTACTTTACCTTTTCCCCCTACGTATTTCCCGCTAAGAAAAATACTTGCAATTTTACGGAAAACGTCGGAAACACATATTGCCTAATAGTTTCATCCGAACAACAATTAAACCAAAAGCAGATTATTTTCATCATCAAATTGTGTACTCTTGAAGATACAGCATTCAGAATATGTGTAGTAAGATGGATTGACCACTTTTAACTTTTACAAAAAAAAAACCCTTGTCCCCATTCCAAACTATTATTCAGCAATAGCCAATCATCCTTTTCTTTAATTTCTTGGCTCTTGTGGGCTGAGGAGATCAACCCAGAAAGCTATTGGTAAGTCAAAAAGAAAAAAACAAATAGTCTGATAACAGTAACACATTTGCACCTTATGATACCTTCACAGAAACACTCAAAAAAGATGGCCTTACCAATCTTTTTGTGGATACGCAAACTCGCTAAAGAAATTAACAGATCAGTCTACCGAGCTCTGGGTTTGAACGAAAACTAGTTAAAAAAGAACAAGGTTTCCACCTCACAATAGTCCATCCTCCTAAAAATAGTCCAAGGAATACCAAAAAGATTCTTATCCCTGACCTTCTATTCAAGAATCGACTGCAAGTCAAACATCTTAGAGACAAGCCACTGGATGATCGAAATGAGAAGGCTGTAGAATGGAACCTATTTTTACATTTTACCATAAAACTGGATAGTCAAAACGGGTATATCAGCCCTTAAATTAACCTATCAACTAAGCGTATGGCAGTACAGTTTAAAAAATGGTCAAAATCCACGCTTACAAAGAATAAAATTAGTCGAAAGTTTGATATGTCAGTCTATAGAATGTTTGTCATGACTTATTCTATGAATTGGTAATGAATAATGAATAATGAAAAATAAACAAATAATGAATAATGAAATGAATAATGAATGGCAATGAATTGGTCTATGAATGGTGAAAAGTATAACCTTTCACAATGTCCATCCCCCAAGTCTAAGAATCAATCCAAGTTCAATAAATTCAAAACAAGTTCATATAATACAATTTTAATAAGATATTATAAAGGGATATATCTTGATGGATATAATTTTGGCAGTGATATATCGTATGCCTAACAAAAGGACCCCTTGCCAGAGCATAGTTCAAATTTTAAGTAAAAAATCACTCAACGGGAGCATTCGCTTCTGACCCCTATTTTCATTGTAAAAACCGATCATGATCTACAAAGATTTTGTTACTGATCTACAACCAAAACTCACAAACGCGTTCTACATAATTTGACTCTTCACTCAACAAGTAAAAGCATCTAAAGAGAATATCACGGTCACGGTTCTAGTTTGAGGGAAAACAGCAGGCAAAGTTTATGAAAGAACTGAGATAAAACCCCAAAGTTTTGATGATACCCAAGTGTTATACCCAAAACGACTGTAAATACCCAAAACTGGGTGGAATGGATGTAAAAAGGACCTTCAATTTGAATAGGTTGGATACTGCAAATCCACCTCTACTTGAAATTTAAAACTGGATCTTGTATTATCACCAACATTGGTGTTTATACAGTTGCAAACACTATTGTCTTCTTCTAAAAAAGATAAATTCAAATTAATTCACCTTGAAAAAAAATCACATAAATGCAAGATATACAGCCCGGATACATTTTTTTTCAATTTTGAATAAAAGCACTTTTATCTAATGATTTCACTAATTATTTCTTTAATAAAATTTTCTCGATCTTATATCTTCATTAAAGCACTAAGAAAAACATTTTTTATTTAAGAAACAAACTAAAAAAAAGTGTTCGTGAAAACTTTCCTTCAAAAGCAATTCTTAAAGAAATACATTTGTGAAATACAGGATTTAGGTTTATTTCCTGTAGCTTTCCTTATTAATCTAAAACTAGGAAGATACCCAAAATAACGTTACTTACAGAAAAATTTATCAAAGTTACCTTACTTAGCATTGTAAGTGTCTAAGAGACAATAAATAAAAATATATTTATCTATTCATTATATCAATCACACTATAGCTCATTTCGTCGGCCCTCACCTTTACTGAAAAGTAAGGGATAAGGTTAATTCTGTGGGAAGCAAACGGGAAACATTTCTGTTTTAGAAACTCAGATTACATAAATTCCAAAAGTCTTGTTTCGGGCGAATTTCGTATCCTTAAAGTCCCCCCCCCCGCAAATTCCGAATATTAGTCAGTGTTTACGTTTTGTATCGAATTTGCATAAAAAATATCTTTATTCAATTTCTTGGATGAAAGTAGTCTTACCACAGCATTGTCAACATCCAAACACAAGACCTTCAAGTGTCTAAAATTCTAAGGAACTTAAGACTTTGAATGAGTTGAACATTAAAAACTCGAATTAAAATCCTAAAATTTTCACTGCAATTCAGATATGCTTAAAATCAGATTCTGAATTAGGATGATTCATTACTTGATTTAAATATCAAGTAACATTGAAAATGTTAATTTGAAAACATTTAAACTTTAAGGAAAGTTATTATAGTAACAGCATTTGGCACTAAAGATTTATTAATAAAAATCCCTAGTCCAAGTTTTCCAAATTTTTCAGGAGAAGGGTTGAAATTTCACCACTAAAAGAGGGTTCAGGACCCTGGGTTTCTATAAAAACGTTGGACAGCGGCTGTTCTATGTAAACTGTTTATTATATTAACTATGTTTGTGATAAATACATTGAGTAAATATTGAGTTATATAATTTAAGAGAGTTCTGAAGCAGGCATGTGCGTGGGGGCAGATGACCTTTTTTCTACCCCTGTCACTAGGTCTTGTTGTCTTTCTTACACTTTCCACACGATTAGCCCATTTTTTTTTTCTGTTTTAGGGTAAAGTAACAAGAAAAGAGTGGAAAAAGCTGACAAAAGCCTTTTATTAAAAAATACTATTTCGCAAAAGAAGTATTTTTTTTCCCAACATGGAAGAAAAATAAGAGAGGAAATTAGAGAAAAAAAACTATAGAAAAAACTTACTGTTTTCGCTTCTTCCTTAAGAATCTTCTTATTCTTCTCTAAAGAATGGACTAAATCATCTAAATTACCAATTATATTGTTAACTCTCTTATAAAGCCTTCGAGCTGCTTTTGACTCTCTCAAGAACTGCGGAGGCTGACCCGAGCTTTTCATAAATTTGTCCAGATCTTTAAGGTCCTAAAAATATAAAAACTGGAATTACTAAACCATTTATTACTGCTTCGAAAGATTAAAAACGACAAGAAATAACTGTTTATCCTGGGGAAGGTATATACATATTAATAGAAAAAGCGGATTAGGGTCTCAAAATATATGGACCAGAAACTGTCCATTAAAAGAAAAAATCCGATACGAACGAGACACTCCATAATCCATAGGTTGCGGTTGTAGTCTTGCTTAAAAGGTAGAAAAGAAGAAGAAAAAAAGATAGAAGCTATCGAAAAAAAAAACGGGTGAAGATTTTTAGTAATACACTTAGAATAAAAAAAACTTACTTATACAAAATAATAATAAAGGTCCGAATATTTCGGCTTCACATCCGGAAGGAAATAAACAAGTGCAGTACAAAAAAAAACTTAATATCATATTTTGAATTTCTAATCCAATATTGGATTTTTATTTAAATTTTGTTTAAATGTGAGTTTCCTTTCGTTTCTTTTCTGTTTTCTATAGCATTTGTGTGTTTTCTTTTTTTCGTATGTTTTGTTAAGTTGGTTTGCTGGGTCTTTTCCCCGTTGATGAGAGCTTCCGGATGTGAAGTCGAAATATTCCGACTTTTGTTATTATTTTTGTACAAATAGCTTTATCATTCTGTTTTTCCTGTCTTACTAAAAAACTTTGCCCGCTTTTCATATGTTTTCGTTCCAATTGCAAGTGGAACGGCACCGTGTCTAAGGAATCATTTATACGTAACCTGCCACTATTTGCCTTTATAAAATACTTCCAAATAAATATAGACGATTAATATAATCACACTTTGTTTATCCTTAAACTCTAAAATCTAATACCGAAATTATCTAGTGGCCATCCATCTAGGACCAAGCGAAAAGTAGGTCGTCCCATCATAAGGAAGAATTTAAGGGGAATGAAACTTCCCGGGGGGGGGGGGTTAAAGAGGGAAGCTTTGAATAGATCGGGATGGAGGACTAGCATGCATAGCTGTGTTGGCCTCAGGCAGCTGGTGCTAGAGTGGGGTCTAGGCACCTCCCGAAAATTCTCTATCGCCGACCCCCCCCCCATATTCCACCTGGATAATTTCGGATGGTTATTAGAAGAGAAAGTAAAAGTTCTATTTACCCGTTTAAATCAGAGGCAATGCTACAGCCTAGCCAATAGTAGACCCAGAAGGGTTCAATGTATTAATATTTTTCTTCCAGAGGCACTTTATATGGAAGGAATGGTCACATAAACTTCGGGGGAGGCTCATTCAATTGCAAATTAAAAGTTATAGTGCCCTTTTTAAGAATAAAAAGTGACTGGAGGGCAACAAGCCACCATCCACACCGTTTTTTCCCCAAACGTATCCGATCAAAATTTTCAGATAGCTTATTTGATTTGAAATAGTCCAAAAGTCGAATAACCTTGCCTCCGGGTTTGACATCCCCCCTTCCAGCCCCCGGGGCAAAGACTGTAAGCTATGCAAGTCGCCTATTGTTACGAAATACGAATTTTATAGGAAGGGTGGTCGAAAATTGAATGCATTGAGAGTTCTAGTCCTTTTTTATATCGAAAGTGATGGGAAAACCAGCCAGCCGTGTCCTAGAAAATTTTTTTGATTGGTCCCTTTTTATACCTGGAAAGTGATCCATGAACTTTCTTTGGTGAAAAAATGTACTAACATTTGCATATGAGAGCTATAAATCTCTACAGTAGGGTTCTCTGATTGTTTTGTTGTTAGGGATGCGGGCAGATGCATCAAAGTGTGCATTTTAATGACAAAACATCCGAACTCTCATTAGGCCTTCGGGTAAATATGGAATTAGTTCTAAGGAAGGGGCGGGGGGATGAAGTTAAAAACTGATATTTAATCGCTCTTGATTTCTGGGAAAATGTCGAGTCAACGCTGTTATTATGAAAGTAAAGAGAAGCATTAGACCCCAAAATTAGCAGAATTTATTCCGTACAGCAGGGGGACTGCCTCTTCTGCATTCCCAATCTTCCCCTCGTGGTCGTAGAAATTTTGGAGGATTCTCATTCAATCCAAAATTCAGCGTTCTAGTCCTTTTTGATGAGTCGAAAATGGTTGGAGACCAAGCAGTCCCTGTCCTAAGCCTATTTTTGATAACTGGTCCTTTTATTAGCCCTTAGGACATCTGATCTAATTTTTGAGGCACCTATTTTGATCTTTCTCTGTGGCTGCTCAATTTTGAACGTAGTAGAATTTTCTGAGGGGGAAGTTTCAAGGGTGAATTATTCCGGCGGACGCCAGCTCTCACTGGAGTGAGTTAATAATATTAGTAATACTGTCTTATCATTTTTTTTTTCTTTTAAAATACTCAACTAAGTTATTTCTCAAAGAGCTTCTGAGCTAAGGAAATAAATTCTTTTAGTTTGTTGAATTTTCAGTTTGAACCTCATAAAGAGTATTGTTTTTCTTTTTTCAAGCATTCGAGACAAATTAACAAAATCTGCTGATTACATACACACAAAAAAGAGAAGAAGCACAGAGCACAGGAGGGCATACGGATTTACTAAAGGGACGATGGTTTAAATTTAGAGGAACTATTTAATCCATCAAATTGGGAAAATTCGCAAAAGATCTA
The DNA here is from genome assembly GCF_032884065.1 of Artemia franciscana. Lineage (NCBI taxonomy): Eukaryota > Metazoa > Arthropoda > Branchiopoda > Anostraca > Artemiidae > Artemia > Artemia franciscana. Next base: position 33,136,339 of record NC_088865.1, read on the forward strand.
TGCTACCAAATCAACAAAAAAATATATTTGAGAATCCAAAAATCCAAGCACTGAGATTATTATTTGGTGCCAGAAAAATTTGACTACGATGGGCCAAGAAAGTTTTCCTAATAAGATAGGGGGAAAAAGTGCCTTGCGAGTAGCGCAACTCTTTCTGAAGGGGAAAAAGTGCCTTGCGAGTAGCGCAACTCTTTCTGAAGGGGAAAAAGTGCCTTGCGAGTAGCGCAACTCTTTCTGAAAAGTTACATTTTAGCGGTAGAGATTTGCAAAGCAATTATTCAGTACAAAGTACAAACTCAAGGAAAAATTTGACTCCAACGGGGCAAAAAAGTTTTCCTTAAAAACGAAGAAACGACTTTTTTCCAAAAAGTCTTCCTTACCTTTCGTAAACTATTTTTGGTTCTAGATTGCAAAATGGCCAAGCAAATAATATCGTTTAAGATATAATGAAAAAAGAAATCACCAATGCAACGGCACAAACACATAAAAAAAAGGAAGACAGAAGGAGAAAAGGAAGACTGTTTTCCTACATTAGTAATTAATATAGATCAGTACTTGAATGAGGTCTTAACCCTACTCATCCATACAATCACATAGGTCAAACAGCATAGCCATACTACGTTAACGAATGAAAAAATCAAATTAATCAACTTTAAGTGATCAAAATGACTGCCATGTCCGAAGGGCTCTTTGTACATTAAGTACCAGAATCTTAATAAAACACAATTTGTCATGAAAAAGGGAGAAAGGGGGGGGGGTTGCATTTTTACATAGATTAAAATAAAATCTGTTGAGGAGCCAATAATAAAATCTGCCCACAGTTTGACAAACGAAGATGCTTGAAAGTTTTCTGGCTTTTGGTTTACAATACCAAGCTTCAATCAGAATTGCCAAATCAGTTATGGTCAGAACCTCAGCAATATTTTGTACCTTATTTGCATAATTTACGTAACGCTTCACCCTTGCATAGCTGATTAACGCAATGTTGATAAAGGCAATCTAACTGCCTATATACAATTAGCTCACGCATCCAAAGCGTGAAATTAGCAGCATTTTAAATAATTTTTTGTGTCTTTGAGAACAGAAAAACTTAAAGAACAGAAATTATTACATGGGGAGGATACCCCCTCCACAATACCTTGCTCTTCACGCTAACATTATTTAGAAAGTTCAAAAAGCTATCTTATTCTAATATAACGAACATTGTGTTTTACTTTTTGTTCGTAAGGGATTGGGATACAAAATCATACTTCAGCAAAAAAGCGAAATATTTCACCTCCCGAAATGTGTCTAGTTACTTCTCAATAACAAATGCTATGTGTAAGGTTTTTGACTGAAAGCAAGGAACGATACTAAAATCTAAAACGAAAAGAAATTATTCCGTATAAGAACGGTGCTGTTCCCTCTTCAACACCTCGCTCTTTACACTAAGTTTGACTCTTTGTCGTAACTATACTTTTAAAAAAAATAAACACTTTAGCGTAAAGGATGCGTTGAGGAGGGGACAACCCTTTTCATATACGGAAATATTTCTGTTCGTTTTAAGTTTTAATGTTGCTCCTTAATTTTCAGTTAAAAAAAAACTTCTGAACGTATTTCAACTAATGCAGGTTCGAATTTGGCTTAATGTGCATGAAAAATGGAAGCCAAATCTGCAAATTAATTTTGGAAGATTTTTCCTTATATGAATGGTTATCCCCTCCTCATTACCTTACTCTTTACGCTAAAGCTGTTAGCCCTTTAAAATGCTTCCTATTCTAGTTAAAAAAAACTTTCATTTTTCACTAAACGGTCTAAAAAAATTGGTACAAACAGTCAAACTTTAGCGTAAAGAGCAAGGTATTAAGGAGGGGAACACCATTTACATATGGAGGGAGCAACCCTTCACCACACAGAAATCTCCTTCTGTGAAATTTAATCCAATATAAAGTAAACCTCCCCCCCGCCAAATTCCTTCCAGACAGTTCCATCTTCACTGAGAATTCCACATCCCTGTAAAATTGCTTGCGGGCAATTCAGCCTGAAAAATTCTCCTTGCCATTCTTTCGTTTGAATAAGACTTTAATGTCTAATCAATTTCTAGATCACTCCAGAAATGCTCCATTCGATATCATTTCCAAGAAATCAAAACACGCGGAAAATGGCCCCCAGATAATTCCGCCGGAACATCTCCACACGAAAAATTGTCTGAAACCGCAATACTTCCGGGCCGGTATTGATGTTTCCAATAATTCAGTATTTGTAATTAAAATATTTATAATATTCAATGCTACTACTACTACTACTACTACTAACAACTCATCGCAGCACCAAACTGCCTGAGGCCATTGAATAATTTGGGCTATATATTTGCACATTAGAGGGGGGGGGGTAAAGCATAGCGGGTCTGCATGCAAAATGTGTTAGATACAATTATTCTGCATATTCTGAAGTAAGAATTGTTTTCTGACTTTAAACTATCTAAATACGTTACCTCCTCTCTCCTTATGTGCAAATATATCGCCCAAATTATATATTTCCCATCTATTCTGTTACTTGTCTTTGCCTTGTCTCGCGCTAAGCCGAAGGAAACTAACAAAGACACTGGTTTGTTCTCGAGTTTTACACAGCGTAAACTTGAGTGAGTGGCGCGTAATACACAAGTACCAAAATTCCTTCCCCCTACGGAAAAAACGAAACAAAAACGAAACTCAAATAAAATTTTCCACGGGGGTATTTTCCACAGAAGGGGGGGGGGGTATTTCCGAAGGGGTACTTTCCCGGCGGGGGGTATTCTCCAGGGGGCGTTCCAGCGGGTATTTTCCCTGGGGGAGGGTAAACGCCAAGAACCAAGAGCCGGATACTCCTTCCACAATACCTCGCTCTTCATGCTAACGTTATTTAGAATTTCAAAAAGCTTCTTATTCTAATTTAATAAACCTTGTATTTCACTTGTTGTTCGTAAAGGATTGGGATAGAAAGTCATACTGTAGCATAAAGAGCGAAGTATTTAAGAGGGGGTAACCCCCACATCACACCACTGAAAATTCGCCTCCCCAAAAAATGTCTGTTTACTTCCCAATAACAAATGCTATGTGTAAGCAATAAGCAATAGGCTTTTCTCTTTTGAATTAATTAAAAAAAAAAAAAAAAAAAAAAAAAAAAAAAAAAAAAAAAAAAAAAAAAACAGGTCTTTGTTGAACCGAAAGTAGGGAACAACGCTAAAACTTAAAACGAACAGAAATTATTCTGTATATGAAAGGGGTTGTTTTCTCTTCCACGCCTCGTTCTTTACACTGTAGTTCCACTCTTTGTCACAACTCTACTTTCTAAAACAATGAAAAATTTAGCGTAACGAGCGAGGCGTTGAAGAAGGAACAGTCCTTTTTATATACGGAATAATTTCTGTTCGTTTTAAGTTTTAATAATACCTTTACTTTCAGTAAAAAGATTTTTGTTTTTATTTAATTTCTGAACGTTTTTCAATTAAACCAGGTTCGAATTTGGCTCACCGTATATGAAAAATTAAAACCAAATTTGCATATTAATTTTGGGAAACTTATTCCGTGTATGAAGAGTTGCCCCCTCCTTATTAACTTGTTCTTTACGTTAAACATGTTAGCACTTTAAAAAAATTCTATTCTAATTAAGTGGCCCTCGTGTTTCAGTAAACACTCTTAAATAATTATTCCATCCAATATCCCGTCTTGTCGAATTTCAAACTCTCTAGTTTAGCATTCCACTGTTCCTGAAAAGTATCCAATTGTTCCTGAAAACCCTCTCCTGATCTTCTAGGACCATTATTTCAATACGATTCACCCTGGGAAAATACAAAAAAGTAAATAAATAAACACGCATCGTTTTTACAGACATGAGCTTGAAACTTCTACAGTAGGGTTCTCTGGTACGCTGAATACGATTGTATTATATTTATTAAGATTCCTTGAATTTTAGGGGGTATTCCCCCTATTTCAGAAATCGGAAAAATTTTGTCAGGCCCGTAACTTTTGGTGGGTAACACTAAAATTTATGAATGTTATATGTCATATATCGGCTTAATAATTTGTTGTTTTTTTATGCATCTATTAATATTAAAAACCAGTTTTTTAGAGTTTTGGTTACTATTTTAATCTTGAGCTGAAAATACTTATTTTTCTAAATTTTAATTTCTGATTGTTAATCAAGTCATGCCGAGAAATCCGGCTTCCTCAAAGGGGTTTCAAGCACCATCCCCTGTCTCCACTCTGCACCCACCGACACTCTTTCATAACTAGGGATTAGAAACTAAAAAAAGCTTATTGTTCTTATTAAACGGTCATTATGTTTCAGAAGTCTTTCTTAAAGACTTGGGAAATTATACTATACTATAGTATAAAAGCTAGTGCTAGATTATAGTAAACTATATGCATATACTATATACTAAACTATACTAAAGTATACGTAATAATTTCTGTCCATTTTAAGTTTTGATGTTGCTCTTACTTTTAATTAAAAAAAAAAACTTAAAAAAAAAAATTAATTCTAATCGTTCTCAAATAATACCCGGAGATCTGGCTCTCCTCCATGTCAAATTCCTTCCCCCACAGAGAAATTCCACAGTGGAAAGCTCTTTTCACGTAAAAATACTCCCCCCCATCCAGGGAAATATCTCCAAGACAATTCTATTCTAGCTGAAAATTCCACCCAGAAACTTTCTTGCGGACGATCTCAGGTGAAAAATGTTTCTTGCGCACTTTTATTTGAAAAAGACTAATTTCTTATTGTTTCTAAAATCATGCCGGGAATCCCCCTCCGTGAAAATTTTCCCAACAAAAAGCCAGCAAAAGGGTATTTTCCAGCGAAGTTTTTTTTTTTTTTTGGGGGGGGGGGGAGTACAAAATAAACTTTTAAAAACGCGTCAAAAATGTGTAATTCATATCTGCTCCGTTATGATTTCTGGGTATATCTCTGGTCTACGCTGTTATTCTGAAAGCGAAGAATAACACTAAGCCCCAAAATAAGCAGAATTTATTCCGTACAGGAGGGGGATTGCCCCTTCCTTATCCACACACCTCCACCTAAAGGTCAAAGAAACTTGGGGCGTGCTCACTAGATCAGAAATTGAGATTTCTAGTCCTTTTTTCAAGTCCAAAGGGATTGGAGAAAAACCAGCTGCGTGGGAGTAATTTTCCAGGAGGGGGATATTTCGCGTGATTTTTTTGTGGAAGGATATATTCCGTATGGGGTTATTTTCCAGGGGGGACGCCGGCCACCGAAGATGAAAAAAAGACCGCTAAGATCTTTAGATGCGTCAAACGATCCATGTTCAACGACAAAAACCAGAAAAGAACCAAAACGTCTAACAATAAGAAAAAAGGAATTGAAACTAATCAGGTGAAGAAGAGAAGGGAAAATCAGAATTACTCGTTAATAAAACTTTCATTAATAAGGTTAAAGAACGTTCATAAAATTTCAAGTAATCAAAAAGGTCAATAGCACTTTTGCCAGTAGCAGGTCTCGGAATGATTCGTGCTCATTAAAAAAGGGACTTGACGACCTGTCAAGGGACTTTTAGGAGGGAAAAGAGGGACCAGAGTGAGAAGGGATTTTGATTGCCATTCATGGTCAAAATATTCCTCTGCTCATGAATAAGAAACGGTGGCCAAGTCACCCTAAGAATTATGATTAACATGAGCCTCGGAAGGAGCTCATTTTTCATGGAGACGGGTCATTGGTCTTTGTTTTTCCATTTTCTTTTTATTCAAACTTTCAATTATGTTTATTAAAAAAAAAGAAGCAACTTCAAGACTAGAAACAATTAAAAGCAATCCATAAGACTTCAGCTTGCAAGCTAACTAATTCACCTCTTTGACTTCTTTGAGAGACTGGGGAACTTGCTTATCTGGTTCAACTTCCTCTTTAGTGCGTCCATCTTAGACTGCTCTTATTCATCTGTTCCGTTTTTTCGTCTTCTCGCATTTTCACGGCACCTTCTAGCAGGGAATTGGCCAAGGCGATATCCACAGAATCCTTTGAAGCCACCACTCTCTGTAAGCTATCGGTGGCCTCTTTCAAGAGGGCATCAACAATTATTCTTTTTTTATTTATGATGCCCACTTTTCTTGAAATTATTCCTCAAGTCTGTCTAGCTCTTTTTTTATTAGATATGTCAACTAAGATAAGCTCTCTTTCTTTCTCTTTGTCTTGGACGCTATGTAAAGCAGCTTGTTCTTTTGCCTTGTTCCCCAAACAGTCTTGGTATTTGAACAATCCAACTTTTTGGGTTTGCCTCCATGTGTTCAATTCGTCAATTACATACAGTTTTGCATTCAGAAATCTTTTTGATATGGAGGCCCCTCTCTACGTCAGTACTACCATGCGACAATAATTCAACGAAGCTTTTACAAGCTTCGACAAAAGCGTATACTTTGCCCACCAAAACCATCCGTCATAGAGACGATTTGATACCAGTAATGGTTGATGCGTGACGGCGTCGGTTCTACTGGGTCCTCGGCTTGCATCAATATCCACTCACTTTTAACATCATCAGCACTTACTCCTGATGGGATCTCTTTAGCACAACTATATCTTATAGACTTCTGGCTCGTTTCCTTTCCATGCGATTCAGGCACCTAAGCACTTCGAGAAGGCTATTAGAAGAGAGGGGTACTTCCTGATCAAGAATTGGCAGTTGCCTTGAAATGCCTTCGCGCCCTTTGACGGATTTTCTGTTTATCTGCCAAGGCAAGTTTCTGAGCATCTAAAGCAAGCTCAACCTTTTCACATAGAATAGTGTCCTGCAAATAGTTGTCCAAGTTATCTAGAAAACTAGTAGAAATTTTCATCAGCAGACATAAGAAAGCTTGGGCTTCAAAGGTCTCGCCAAAACAGTAAAAGTAAGTTTTTCAGCTTTGCATGAAAAGTGTGCACAGGGGGACTGTTCTTTTGAAATACAGCTGGGAATTTCGCAAAAAGCTCCGACTAGGAGCCCACAAATTTGAATTCTGCAAGCATATCTTTCCTTTTTAAGTAGCTTACAATCTTGAGGTATTTTTCTGACGACATGACAATCTTCAAATGTCTCTTCAATGGCACATAATGCAAAAAATATTCCGAGAGTGCCAGCCACTGATCAACCACTTGGCGAAAAGCATGATCCAACGTCAGCCACCTTGTTGGGAAGTACTGAATGAAACTATAGTAAAAGGACACCTTTTTTTCTGGCATTCTCAAAAATCCTTAGAAATCCGAAAATCTCCCAAAAAATTCAGAAATCTCTCGAAAAGCCTCAAGATGACAACAAAGTTGGATGACTCCTTGCAAAATTCCTGGAGCCCTTTCCTAAATGCATTGTGCACAACATTGACATTACACGTTTGAATGTTTTTATCAGCTCTTTCAAAGACTTTTTCTTCTTCAATGCATTCGTTTGCAACTACATCTTTTAGTTGACATTACGCCCATCGATACCTATTATTATTAGTCTTTCAAGAGGTAAAATCTAGCTCTAAACTGATGATATCAATTTTTCTTATAATATCATCACCAGCTACATGTCCCATGACATACGTCACGAGATTGTGGCTCAAAAACTGATTTCTTCAACAGGACCAAAAGTACAATCTAGTCTTTAGCCCTTTTTTCCTCCACTGTTTGTAGTTTTGTCATATTCAAAAAAAGTGAGCTTCACCTATGTCCTATATAAGATTCTGTTTATAGTATGAGTGAAGTGCATCAGTTATCAAGTACATAACTTTCTTTGAACTCATTGACATCCTGGGTGGTAGCTTAGTAGGAAACGTTACTTGACAGACATCAATTAATCAATCACACAGAGCTGCAGACATAGAAGCTTGCAAGGAGTACCCAGATGATTTCCGCTTTGTACGTAGCATTGCAGCCTTGCAGCATTGCAGTTTTGTCACAAAACATCTCAAGAATTTTACTTCCATTGCTAGCTGATAGCTCTTCTGACTGGGACTGTTACCTAGCAGATCCACAAAATCATAACTATAATAGATTGAGATGGATTGTAGCCTGTTTCTTGAGCTCATCTGATGAAGCATGCTGATTCGAGATGGAAAAGCCTTTAATAATAATATTAATAATTTATTTGTGACCCACTTGAAACAGCGGAATATAAAAACAAACATACAGAAAAACAAACAAAAAACAACTTCTGATAACACATTAAAGTATTGTAGAAAACATTTTAGAAGATCATGAAAAGGGTTAATAGTAAAATGTATCGAGTCGGATAGTTTCTGGTGTAGCACTTTAAGTTTATTTAATAAATCTGGAGCCCCGAAATTTGTTACCATATCACTGTTCTTGTACCAGGGAGGAAGATACAACAAAAAACGAAGGAAACGAAAATAAGATGACTTGAGAGCCTTTAAATCTTTTCTTTTTAAAACGGGATACAATCCAGAAAGATATAAAACCGAGTGATCACAAAAGCAAGAATAAATTTGTGAAAGGGTTTTGCGGTTGTATTTCCCCCTGTTCGAAACAATTTTAGAGTAACCCACTTGAAGTTTAACCTTAGCCTCAGAAACAATTTTATTACGAAAAGAGCCTAAATTGGTAGTAAGGGTAATGCCCAACCACCTTAAAGAAATCACGCACGGAACGCTAAATTCGGAACAATTAAGTCTAGAAGATTGGTTAGGAAAAGGACCAAAATAAAAGCAGTAGAGATAGAACGAACAGAAGCCGAAAGCCCAGATTTAGTTCTACTAATGAGAAGAATATCGTGCATAAGCAAGATGTGACACATTTGAACTACCTAAAAGGTAAGTTGTTGGAAGACTATTTAAAATATCAGCAATACAAATTTTGAAAATTGATGGAGATAAAACTCCACCTCGTCTCACACCTTGTCTTACGGAGATCTTTAGCGTAGAAGGATCAGAAGGAGAAGACTTAACATGAAGGAAATAATGACCATACCAAAATTTTAATAAAGAAACAATAGAAACATTCACTCCACATTTAAGCAAAGAAACCAGGGCTTGGGAGTGAACTACAGAATCAAAAGCCTTAGATAGATCTAAAGAACAAAAATAAAGATCATAGCCCTTCCCTGAAGCATCAGAAAGCAGAGTAGAAAGTAATTTATGGGCATGCTGACATCCCAGACCACACTGAAACCCAAACTGGTTAACTCAAAATTTATATTATCAAGGAGGCACACTCGTGCCTCTTTAAAGAGGCGAACCACGACAATGTTAAGCGATCTTCGGTTCCAGTGGTCGCAGAGGGATGGGGAGGGATGCATTTCGTAGCCCGAGCTCCAACTAAGAAACCTGCCAAATTTCACCCCCCTCCAACTTTTCCTTCATGGGGAAAATCTGCCGAAAGTTTCGACCACCCAACCCCACCCCCCCCCCCTTTAACGTTGTCCGATCGGGCTGAAATTCACAAGTTAAGGTTCCCTAGGGCCCAGGAGCTTATCCGCGAAATACCTCATTCCCTGTTTTCCAGAAACCACGCATAGCCACTTAATGTTCATGTTCTTTTATTTTTCGCCACACCTACAGGTCACAGCCGACATCGGATCTGGGTGTACGAAGGCTCATTCGACGCGGAATTCTCCGAGTAATTTTGCTTGAAAGTTTCGTCTGAAAATCTTAACCCCCCGATTTTCTAGCTTAGAAAAACCCCATTTCCCCATAAGAGCCCATGTTAAGTTTTTTGTTGTTAAAAGTTACGAATTTCAACATCAAGTACATCAAAATGATCAGCTCGACATGATGAGACTGACTGAAAGCTTCAAAAAATTCTGTCTTAATTCGTAAAATTTTTATTTGAGAAAAATGACAGAAACCCTTTTTTTTCTGCCACGCCTACAGGTCACAGCCGACATCAGATCTGGGTGTACGAAAACTCATTCGACGCGGAATTCTCCGAGTAATTTTCCTGGAAAGTTTCGTCGGAAAATCTTAACCCCCCGATTTTCTAGCTTAGAAAAGCCCATTTCCCCATTGAAGGTAAAATTTTCTCTAGTAATAACATCACTTGTTTGAAAAATTCTTACACTAACAGCAGCTTGGCGCAGCGGAAGCGTGCTGGGCCCATAACCCAGAGGTCGGTGGATCGAAACCGCTAGCTGCTAACTTTTTAAAATTTGTAAAATTAGGTAATTTTGTCAGTTTGAATTTATTGATACAGAAAGGGAGAAAATAAACATGGAACACATGTGATCAGAATTACATACTGGAATATTCACAAGAATTTATACTGAAGCGGGGGTAAGGCTTGATGGATGCAAGTTAAAAGAACCATTTAAATTGATTTCCTAATTGAAGCCGTTGGTGAAATTTTCTATTGTAATAACTTGTTTGATAACAAGCATAACAGCAGCTTGGCGCAGCGGAAGCGCGCTGGGCCCATAAACCGGAGGCGGGTGGGTAAAAACCACTAGCTGCTAAATTTCTAATTAAGCTGCTAAACTATTAAAATTATCAAAATTAGATAATTCTGTCAGTTTGAATTTATTGATACAGAAAGCGAGAAAATAAACATGGAAAATTATTATTAAATTACATCCGCCATGGATTGTAGAAAAACGTACAGAAATAATATGAAAAAAACTTCGTTTTCTTAAAGACTTAAAGAGGCTGCGTCCCAAAGTCGAACCTTAAAACGTAGAGGAATTAGGAATTAGACTTTTGTACAGGTTTTTGGTTGTGGGGGGCTGCCGCCCCCCTAACCCCCCGCTCTTGGCTTCGGAAAGGCCCTCTTTTAATTAGCAAAAAATTGAAATGAATGAATAATGGAATAACTTCGAAAAATGTTAAACACAAGAGGACAAGAGAACCATTGCGCCGAAACTAGTAATTAGTAACAATGAAGTCCCCCCACAACAAAAAACCTGTACAAAAGAGTCTTTAAAAGCGGGGGGTTTGGGGGGCGGCAGCCCCCCAACTGCCTCTCCTAATTCCTGTACGTTTTAAGGTTTGACTTTGGGACGCAGCCTCTTTAACTCTTTAAGAAAACGAAGTTTTTTTCATATTACCTGTTATAGAAGGGAGAAGTAAATACTCAAGGACTTTGCTTAAGGTACAAGAAACAGTGATAGGACGATAAGATGAACATGAAAATGGATCTTTCCCCCTTTTTAAAATAGAAGTAACTGTGCCACACAAGAAACTGTCCGGCACAACAGAACAACACAAATACATTTGAAAAAGTAGTTGTAAATGTGATATTAAAGGGGGGCAATCAGGTTTTAAATGATTCACTGATATTCCATCGGTGTCAACTGACTTAGACTTAAGCCTTTTAATAGCCAGGTAAATTGAATCAGCGCATATCGGTAATATATCCTGCTGAGACAGCTTTGTGACAGCTAAGGTTTTTTTTCGCAAATTTTGCAGTAAAGAGAAAACTCATCATTACCAATCCTACACCATTCATTTATCATTCTGCCACTCATGTCTTCCTTACTTAACCAGGATCAACAAAATTTGCACTCTTTTCTAAATAGACTAAAGAGAACTAGGTTTAATTCATCAGAAAACACCGAGTCCAAGAATTTGGCATCTGAATGTTCTACCCATGGTACCCTTCTCTTCCCACTCAACCTGCTATTAGTTTACCAACTAACCTTTAGAGGAAAAGGATATATAATTTGTACCATTGGAATACAATTTAATTTGAACAAATTTAAATTGGTATGATTCATTTCATGAAGCTAGAAGATATTATCTTTCCTTGAGCCACCACAATATGGCCACTCCATCCCAGCCACCCTATAGACCAATATTACTCTCTAACCTTGATTGGTAACACAGTGTGATCCATCTTTTGCACCCAACATAAAGGCCAATTTTGTGCCGTTATTAGCTGCCTTTGTTTACAACAGTTAATAGACACTTTGACCACAGACACAGTTCCCACTGTTTTACTGCTCCTTGCTGAACTAAGACACCATAACCAAGAGATCAGCACAGCCAGATATGTGGAGGTTTCATATAATCTAAATAGAATCTTTCAAATATATCATGCTTAAATTTCAGATATACCATGCTCCCAAATAGGGAATTTTAGGGACTTTTGGGAGAGTCAAGGGACTTTCTACACAAAAAGGGACTTGGAATGGATCAGCCACATAAGGGACTTTAGGAACTATTTCCGAACCATGCGTTAGCAAATGTATCCAAAAACAGGTGCCCTTCCCAGGTGTGAATGTCCCTAAACAAAATGTGTTTCTTACCTCTTCATAGTCCTGAAGTTCTTTTTTAATTTCACTAAGCTCTTCCTTTTCAAGGAGCAACTTTCTTTTCTCAACACCTACGTTCTCCAGTGCATCCTCTAAGGCAGCTAGATCATCACTGGAAAACTCCTAAAAATAAAACACAAATTTCAACGTCTGGTTTAAATTCCCCGTGATATACAGGATTTTGCGGCACATCTACAGCTGTAACTTTTACCAAAAGGACAAGATATTCATATCGTTAAATTAATTAGTATCAGACTATCCATTCAATTAGTCACAATTTTGATATTGCTTAGAAAATGATCTAAACTTTTTAAAAAAGAACAAAACACTTCCTCAAGGAATTATAATAGTATTTTCAACATAAAAAGTGCAGAAGTAAATTTCAAAATGCAATGGCGTACATGCATAAGGCTGAGTCTCGGCTATTTAGCGATAAAAAAATGTTGCCTTTAAGATGAAAGAACACACCATAGGACGGGAGAAACTTGACATACAGCGATCACGCACAATTAAGGAGAAATGGTGCGATCAATATTTATTTTCAACAGAGATACAATTAATACGACTAACCTCTGTCAAGTGAAAATCAAATGCCTACATCATATGTTGTAAGCAGATACGAACATTTAAATTGTTTTGCAACAGAAGACAAAAATTCAATTATATTTGTACAATCCGATTTAATCTTCCATGTACTTTCATACTTTCAAGAATAATAAGCTTGGGAATTATTCTAAAGATTCGACATGGGAACATCTCAAGCTACTTTCTATATAGCTAGGTCAAGTTCTAAATACTGGTTGATAATTTTTAGATGATTAATTAATCATGTATTACACGAAGGAAAAGGGAGAAGAAATTAAAGAGCAGACAGATCATTGCTGCTTAATTAAATTGTTTTATAACTTTAGAAGTACCTTTATGCATGCTCATTCTGCCATTGCTCGTCAGTGGCATTCTTAGTGTATACAGATGATTAGAGGTAGTAGCATTTTCATGCTTTTGTCTGCCTTTAATTGTCTTATTACCATGAATTATGGGTAAACTGTTACACAAGACTTCAAGTGTTACGAATCTACTCGAAATCAAGCAGTTAAAGCTATTTTCCGTTTACCGGGCATTAAAAACCCTACCATCTATGCAGACATTGACCTCCTTACTCCTATTAATGTATAGAGGACAAAATTATTTGCCTTTCATAGTCATACACTACCATGGCCTTCCTTTAGTTTTACTTAATTTTTCCTACGTTTACTGAGAGAGTAATTTATCTTAACTTGGAAGTTTGGAAGTTTAGAATTTCAATTTAAGTCTTCTCTTACCAACCAAAGCTCTACTATTTGCCAAAAATGAATTATCGCAATTATATAATATCTAATCAGGTACAACTTTACATTAGCTCCAAAACCTTATTTTACATGTCTTCCAAATAGTTGTCGGTGAGTTTTCAGCTATTAAAATTATGTTCTCAGGCTTTAAGAGTGGTTCACTCTCGCTTTCTAGGGCTATAATGAGAGAAAGGTTGAGATGGTTAGGGCACATTCTGCGGATGAAAGATAACAGATTGTCAAAGATTATCCTTATCGTCTAGCCAACCGTCTAGGGCTAAACGAAAAGCAGGTCGTCCGTGGTCGAGGTGGAAGGATGTGGTAAAGAAATATTTAAGGGAAATGGGAACTTCCTGAGAGGGTGTCAAGAGGGAGCCTTTAAATAGATTAGATTGGAAGAGGAACATGCGCAGCTGTGCTTGCCTCAGGTGGCTTGGTGTTGCGGTGAATTGTTAGTAGTAGTGTTCTAGGGCTTTATTGTACCTTTTTATGGGCTCCCCTAGGTTTTACATTCTGGGGCTTCATTACTGTATTGTGCAAAGTCGTTTTAGCTTTAATAAATGAGTTGAATTTAAGGAAAATAAAATGTTAATTTACATTAAATACAAAACACAAATGAATAACTACATTTGATGCAAACAAGAGGATTATTTCTCAACAGAATAATTAAGTTCTTTTTCAACTAGTTTTATCCTCTTGTTTTATTATTTATCCTAATAATTAATTAGTTATTACCTACTAATAATAATTACCTATTACTTGTCTATCATTTAATAATTACCTATTGATAATAATTTAATAATAATAATAATATTTGAAGTTATAATTATCTTTTATTAATTATTCAATGATCTTAGAACTTGCATCTATGTTGTAACAGAAGAATCTTATTGCATTATGACATTCTGCAATATCATAATGCTCTGCAATATCAATTTTAGCATAGGCTGTTGTTATGACACAAATATTGAAATCTTTACCTCTTCTTTTTTACGTTCAAGAGCTTTTGCACGATCTTGGAGTATAGGAGCGACATCAACCAGAACTTCTGGCAATCCCTAAAATCAAAAACAAAATTTCGAATAACTGAAATAATAGCATAGGATAATTTTTGCTACAAAATCACTGGCTTGTTTGTAGTTATAAACCTATGGATTTCTATGTATATTTAGTTCTTTATTGTATAAAAAAATATCCTGTGTTAAAATAACTCTTATGGTTTTTTTTTAGTGGCTTGGAGCACCGAATTCTATAATAAAAGCTTTGAAAAGATTGCCACGTATGTCTGTTAATCCAGAGTTGGAGTTTCCAGCTAGTAACCAGAGAATAATGGGTTCAACTCCCACACCAGCAGTAAATTTTTCAAGCAATTATCATCAATTAGTAAAAACGAACAAAAAATTCTAATCCGGTGGAAAGAAAAGACTTAGAACTCTAATAGACAAAATTGTGGCTCTTCTACTATTTCTTAAGTTTCAAAAATAAGAAATAACACTATTTTGTAATTTCTAGAAAACTTGAAAAATACGAATACTACGTTTGGACGGAGATCAGTAGAACTTCCTAGGATGGCTTAGTCTTGTCTAATATATATTTTACCGTAAATGTCCGATATTGGTGAATGTCGAGATTCAACGGCGAATGTCCTAAATACCCTTTTTTCTCCTTTGATTTAGTCAGCGTTGCCAGTCACCTTTCTCAGTTTAATGCAAGGTTTGATGATAACAGGTTAGGTTAGGTATTTAGCCCATTCCTGATATTACAACCAAATTTAACCTAAACTAACATAATCTAACCTAATCTAACTTTAGCTCTTGTCATCATAGCTTGCATAAGACTGAAAAAGCTGACTCGCAAAGGTAATTGAATCCAAGCAGGGAAAAAGGAATTTTGGACATTCACTGTAACATATACATACACATGATAGATAGATAGGCCAGCAACCTTCACATCAATAATAGAAGTTGCCCATGACAAAAATTCCATCGTCAGTGGAAACCAAACCCTATGTATACTATTGTGTATGTATACAACAGCTATTTACGTAGTTTATCTTGGGTAATATTTTATGCTGGAACTTTGAACAACTTTATGAGCCTCATTAAACAAACAAAAATAAAATACTGGATTATTTCTGGAAATGAGATATACCAAAAATTACAAATCTGAAATCGTCAAACTGCGTACGAACTTTATAAATAGTTATTAATTAAAGACAGTCTATACTTATAGAATAAATTACCTTTTTCTTTTTCTCTGCTTCCATTTTTTTTTGTTCTTCTCTTTCAGCTTTGATCTTTTCTTGTTCTTCTTTAATGAGTTTCAGTCTCACAACATTATCAATGCGACCTTCTTTCTCTGCAATAGCATCTTCTGTGGGTGTCGTCTGAAAAAAGGTCAGATTGATAATGTGTATCAATCACAATTGGTCTCGTGTATTTGATGCTGAAGACGTAAACTCTGCAATGGCTCATTTCTTCGAAAAATTTAACGCTGCTTTTGACGAGTCATGCCCCAGAGTAAAAACACGAAAAGGAAAATATAATCAACCCATTCAACCGTGGATATCACCCTCCCTTTTGACCTCAATAAAACAAAAAAACTGTCTTTATAAAAAATTGTTATCATTCCCAAGCGAAGAAAATAAAACAACATTCAAAAAATACAAAAATCTACTTTCAAAAATAATACGTAATGCTAAAACCAAATTTTATTTTGATTCTTTTAGAGAAGTAAGTAAGTCACCAAAGAAAACTTGGGAGCTAATCAATTCATGCTTAAATCGATCACCAAAAACTTCTAAACCATCAGAAATAAAGGACGCTCATGGTCATATAATTGAAAGGGAGCTAGAAATAGCTAATTACATGAATTTGCATTTCGCGTCAATTGGACACTCGGTAGCCAACAAGCTCCAACATAACCTGCCCTATGGTCAATGTGATTATCGTACATACCTTGTAAAGCCTTCTGTAAAATCTATGTTTTTAACACCGGTAACAGAGAAAGAGCTTGCCAATATTGGTAAGCTTTTGAAAAATGGGAATTCCCCGGGGGTTGATGAATCGTCTACGAACATTGTGAAAGTTGTTTTACCGAGTATTAATAAAGTAATGTGTCATTTGATAAATCTGTCATTTAGATCAGGAACTTTTCCGGATTCATTGAAGAAAGCAAAGGTGATACCACTGTATAAAAGCTCTGACCGGAGTGATTGCACAAATTACAGACCGATATCTATTCTTTCAGGCTTTTCTAAATTAATGGAGCGATGTTTTTATAATCGAGTGTATAATTTTCTTATTTCGAATGATTATTTTTCAAAAAATCAGTATGGGTTTAGAAAGGGACATAGTACGCAGGACGCTATCCTGACAATGGTCCAATTTATTCACGAATGTCTTGATAAAAAAATGATTCCGGCAAGTATTTTTTTGGATCTTGAGAAGGCATTTGACACGATTTGTCACGAAATATTGTTGTTTAAATTAAGCCATGGCGGGATACGAGGACCAGCGCACGATTTTATCGCATCTTACCTAACAGGTCGATCCCAAGTAACAATTATCAATAAAACAGCTTAGGATCCATGCTTATTGCCCAATATTGGTGTTCCTCAGGGTTCAATTCTGAGACCACTGCTCTTCCTAATATACATAAATGACCTTCCATCAGCAACAGAAACCAACAGCCTGAATGTCCTTTTCGCCGATGATACTGGATCAACACTTACAGGGAAGTCGGAAGATGATGTCAAAGAGAAGCTGCAAATCGTGTTTTCCCAGCTGATTGTATGGCTAAAAGCTAATCTTTTGTCATTGAATGCCGCCAAAATGAAATTCATCATTTATAGTAGACTTGGACACAAAGCAAAAGGAATTTCAACTATAATTGATCAGGCTACAGATATTCGAATTCAAAGGGTAACTTCACTCCGGTATCTTGGTATAACTATTGATGAAAATCTATCTTATAAAGAACATTGTAATAGATCACGCGTTAAAATTGCCCAAGGAGTTGGTGTAATGAGGAGGCTTCAGCATTTTTTCCCCTATGAAGTTCTACGACTCATTTATTTTGCCTTGGTGCATTCCCATCTTACGTATTGTCCCCTAATTTATTTGGCAACTTTCAAATATCATATAAAACCGATACAGACTCTTCAAAACCGGGCTCTTCGAATTTTGCAAAGATATTTACCGTCACCTTCTTCCTATCCAAATAAATCTAAAACTGAAACTATATATTTATTAACTAATATTTTGCCTGTTTCAGAGTTATTCACTCTTCATTCTTTTTTATTCAAGGTAAAATATAACCGCTCAGAACTGCCTCCGTACTTTCGTACGATAAATTTTTTCCCTGAGCAACCTGACCATGTTTATGAAACCCGTAATAAATGGAGAATGCAGCACCTGAAATTAACCACTGAGAGATCACGGTTCTCGCCATATTTTTCGATCATGGGTTCATGGCATTTTTATCTACCATATATTGACTGCAGTAAATCTCTCCCACATATTAAAAAGCAACTTCATTCTATCCTTATAAATAAATTCAAGAATCAGTAATAAAAAAAAAAATCTTAAAGTGAATAGTTGTTTGTTTGATATTGATAAGGTGGGCTCATTTTTTTTTTTTTTTTTTTTTTTTTTTTTTTTTTTTTTTTTTTTTTTTTTTTTTCAAATAAGTTGCCAGTCATCGGTCACCCTCGCTTGCACACTGTTTTGTTTTGTTTTTCGGATTGATATTTGCCGAGTGTCAGTTGTTTTGTGGGTGGGTTCCCGTCTAGTGGTGAGTCGTGGATTTATTGATATTTATTTTATGCATTTGTTTTTGTTTCTTTTTTCTGTCAAATAGGTGTGCTATATTGTTATACCGGGTCTTTGTCAATCGACCTTGTGTCTCCGGCTTGACCCTTTTTTTATATATTGTGTGTGTTGTACAGAAGTTTAAATAAAATCTTGAATCTTGAATCTTGAGATACTGTTAGTACCTATTTTTTCAATTCTCATATAAAAAAAAATAATAATAATTGCAGTGCAAAACAGAAAAACAAATACAAAATATATTAATGAAGTAACGTTTCCTACGAAGTAATTTTTTAATGTCAGACAAGGCGAGGATTTACAAATAGGCCCAACAGGCCTGCCTCATAACTGATAATAACTCATAAATATGACACTGCCCTCTTAACTTTATTTTGAAACAGCCAAAAGAAAAATCTTAGGAAATTGGGTTTTCAGGTAGGAGATGGACCCGGGGGGGGGGGGGCGATAATTATGTCTATTTTGATGTCCTTGGTACTTTAAAAAAATTAGAAAAATAAATATACAAAGAGAGCACAATTATTATTTTTTGATGTGCGTATTTTTCAATTATGCAACCGTTTTTCACAGAAGAACGCATACAGATATTTGTAGAAGGTATTTTCTTTTCTCAAGTGGATATTTGGTCCAATCAATCAGAGCTCAGTTTACAGTGAAAATATATGCTTTATTACAAACCCTAGCTAGTCATTTAGTTTGACAAAGTTCTTGATAAAGCAAAATAAACGTAAAAAAGGATAAAGATCCTCCAGAGCCATTGTTGACGCAGAGGGCGTCAAATAGACGTTTCAGTACCTGAGTATTTTTTACAGAGACAAGTAGCAAGCTTGACACCCAACCTTGCTGCGGCCGGATCGAAAAAATGAATGAACAAAGGAGAATAATAATCTGATCACCCTATATAGAGATTCTCCATGCATAAACTACACGCAAGAAGATATAAAGAGAGAATATTCAGATTCATTTGATATATTTTTTTGACAATACTCCAAATTTAGAGGGAGAAACCATTAAAATATTTATCAGCATTTTTTTTTTCAAGGGGGTATTCAGAAAGAGAACAATATTGATAGCTAATTGTAAACTATTTTTTAACGCTGGAACTAGGGGGCATATAGGATACTTACTTTTCAACTGCAAGTTAAAAGCGTGAAATTAACCATTACAAATGGAGACTAAAGACTGGACATAACTTTGGCGTCTAAGTACAAAGAATACTATTGTTCGTCTGACATATTTTTTTGGTAGGTCTAATGCTTCAATATAGAGGGAAAACGCAAGAAAATACTAATTGATTGTAATACAAATAAATAGTAAATATTGCTATTAATGGTGTAAAATAAATATAAAATAGTATAATAGAAAGGTTTTTTGTTTTTTGACTGGATATTGAATTTGAATTACGCAGCTTATTTCGAGACTTTCCAGTCTTAGTCCTTATTCTCTTGAATACTTCTGTAAGTAGTATATGCAGTTTTTTATATTCTTGTTTTGTGTCGTATTTTTTTTTAATACTAACATGCTCATGATAGCTCCAGCTATTGTAATGAATAAATATATTCTATATTCTATTCAAGAATCTTTAAAGTGATAAAGAAAAATTGGAATGACGAACTAAACTAGAATCAATTAAATAATTTTAGCAAACTAAGCATCAGTACTACTTCAAATTCGAGTTACGCAACTAATTCAATCGGGGATATGAGAGCTGTATTTTCAAAAAATGTGACTAGCACAATGACTTAATGATAGGTCGCACTGGGACTAACGCAAGCATTGGTTTCGGTTAAATGTTAATCCAGACAAATATCATGAGAAAGGTGATAACATATCCCTTAGATTACGAAGAATATAGGCTAAAGAAATTTCTTATACTTTTCGAGGAAATGAAGGGCATACCAAGAAAAATAATGCAGAAACTATTTTAGTGTCGAACGAATGTATCCCCTCGAGTTTTTTTTCTGATCCATCTTCGCCTAAAAAGTTATAAACTAAGTTCTGATAGCAGTCACTGCAAGAAAACATCTTGTTGTGGCACAGTAGATTTGACCTCAGCTTGGTAATACGGGACCCAGAGGCCAAACCCAGCCGTAGAAACATACTGCAGGACTGACGCAAGGCCTTTAGTAGTCAAAAAGCGTCATTGATTCAGTAATACAAAAAAAACATTTCTTTATCAGTTCCAAGAACATTTTTCCTCTTTTAATATCAGCATTTGAAAACTCGTCTTGGAACTCAACAACTTTTTTACTCCTTATCTTCACGTTGCTCACTTTCTACTCCTAGCTTAATGGGTTCACATTCTATTAAAAAAAAAAATCAAGAAAAAATTGTGCGTCTACGTCTCACAGGCAGGTCTAAGTTTTTGAAACAGGAGCTTATTAGTGCAAGTTAAAGTAAAGTTACACTGGAAGGCACTATACGGACGAATTAGAATATGGATGCTTACAATTGATTCAGGGAGAGAAGAAATGGTTGCTTTCAACTGATCAGTAGTAGGTACACTCTCTGGTAGATAAAGTGTACGTGATAGAAGGAGAAGAGATGGTGGCACTTTTTCGTTGAGACTCAGGTCCAACCACTGCGTCAATTGCTGCCGGAGTCTTTCTGCCGGAAATCCATGAGACCGCATTCCTCTTGCTCGGCAAGCTGCTTGTAGCTCAGACGCTGTCAACGATTCCAAACCTTCCTTTTGAATTACCTAAAGGAGATAAACTGTCACTGACAAGGAGTGTTCTTACATAGACACAAGAGAGCGTAAGCACCTTGTATAAGAAATTACATGCAAGAGGTGACTTGCTCAACTGAAATTTCAACTGATTTAATTTGATTTATTTCAAACAAAGCAATATCATGCAAGATTTGGTGTTTTTGTTTTTTCTAGAATTCTACCCAAACAGGTTGGCCGAGGGGGGGGATAACAAAGAGGGACGACTCATTTGTACACCCTTCTTATCCAGCCAGCCCTATTTAAAATGCTTATAAATCCTACATGGCTCAGTTTACGCTCATATTCAGAAGCAATAATTTAAAATAGTCCCTAGATAGGTTTAAAAAACAGTTCCCATCCCAACCAAGAGAATATAGGATTTCTTACCAAAAACATACAAGTTCCCAGAATATTTATATCCAAAACAGTAAAAACCCGTTGACACCCCCACTCCCCTATCCTCAATTTCTTTTATACATTCGCCAATGGATTTTTTTTATGCTACTATCAATTTCCAAAATAGACATGAGCCAAACCTTGTTTGGGTTCAGATTAATCAGGCCAAAGAATATAGGCTAAAGAAACTTCTTATACTTTTCGAAGAAATGAAGGGCATTGAGACCAAGATAAATAATTCAGAAACTATTTTGGTGTCGACGAATGCGTTCCTTTGTGTTTATAAATTGGCCAATGGATTTTTCGATTTCCAAAATAGACGTGAGCCAAACCTTGCGTCTAGTTGGAGCTTTTTTGGATACAGATTAATCAGGCCAAAGTTCTTCTGTAAGCAAAACTATGTTTTTATGTTGGGCACTGCAGAGCATTTACCAGGATAACTAAGGCCCGGGTAATCAGGCGTCCGATCGCAGTTAATGACCCATTTGAGGCAGCACTTCGTCAACACACTTTAATGATTATCTTTTTTAAAAGTTAAAGAGACAAAATAAAATCAATTGATAATAACAAAAGCCCTAGTAAAAGTATTCCTCGCAGGCTCCACTTTTTCAGTTTCTTTTTTCTATAAATTAGACTTAGGGCCCAAAAATTACTCCTGTTTTTTGCTTCGTGTAGCAACACAAAAAGTAAATCAATAAGAAGTATGGAAAACCAAAACAGAGGAGGCAAGATTAAAAAAGAGAGAAGAGAGCGAAAGAGTGAAAGTATGCCGTAGAGAGAGAACAAATACATTATGTGAATTATCTGAAAAAAACACCTTATCATCAGCAGCTAGGCTTCTTAGTTTAAGCTGTAGTTGAAACCGTAAAAAGTTGTTCGTCCCCATTGGTTGGATTTCTAGCAGACGACAGAGGGCAAGTAGTTGTGGTCTTGTCAGAGACTCTAATGTTATCTCGTCTTCGAATAGTTTCGAAAATCGCATTATTTCTTCATTCGATGCAGCTTCGCCAGAAGTTCTGACCTAAAAAGTAACAAGTACTGTATATTCCCAAGCTTTTTGTTACCCACAAGAGAAGAAGAAATATGGGATGAAAAAAGGAAATATAAAAACAAGGTAAACATAGAGCCATAACAAAAAAAAACTGATTTTAATCCTCAAAGAATCCCCCACTGTATTTTAAAACGGCCATGTTATGGCAACTACATACTTAGGATCTCATCTTCATGTCCAAAAAAAAAGGAAAGAAGGAAAGTTAAAGATATGAATGATTAAGAAAGTACTAGAATAGTATTGCATATGAGAGCGAGTATACCATTATCAAAAAGGTGTTTATTAAACATTTTCCTTCTATAACATCGACTGTCAACTGCTATTTTCTTTGAAGACGCCTAATCAGAAATAAAGCAAGCCTTTCTTTTTCCAGATACAACTTTTCATCCTACTTCTAATTTAGAAAGCAAAGCTGAGTGTCGCAAAAGTTGTGCGGGTAATATACTTGCGGCTCTCTGATCACCAAGTAATCCCTCTTTCAAAACAACAGAGATTTGTGTTTATTTGAATTGGAATTCAATTTCTGAATTAATTTTAAATCAGGCATAAAGGTAGTACCCTCATTTATTCTTCCCGTAAGTATATCTTTGGCTCTATAATCACTTTTTATGTAGCTTATACATGTGAATACCTTTACTAAGTACAAAAGGAGCAGCGTATCTCTTTTGTATAAGTATTAAGGCAGGGTCACAATAGATTTAGCTAAATCTTACTGTGAGTGTGTCCAACAGTAGCTAGATCTCGAACTTTATGAGACTAGTGGCTCTGAAAGTTTAAACTTTGGCGTCTCTCTTTTAGTTGTACAAACAAGCTAGTCCGATCTCAAACGATTTGACAGTTCCCGCCAACAAGGTGCTACAATCCCAATGACCCAGGGTAAGTAAGGGGGAGCACCTAAATCAATTTCAAAGGAAGATCTTTTCTCTAACCCTCACATGTAAGTAAACATGTGCCTCTTCTCTAAGATCAGCTAGTATTCCATCGAAGAAATAGAAGGAAACTAAGCAAAGCATTACAATTATCATAAATAAATAAATAAATAAAAGTAAGCCAGATGCCAATACAGACGTAACTGATATTTATAATTTCATTGAACAGAAGCTCGACCAGTTTTTGCAATAATGCCAAGTAAAAATAGTCACGTAGAAAAACACTGGACAATGAGAAAACAGCAAAGTCATTGGTAATGTATTAATTAATCATAATAAATGCATTTATTGATATAAGTAAAACAGATATCTTTCATTTTTGAAACACGTTTTACTAACGTTTTAAATATATAAGGGAATTGGATAATAGATGCGTTAACAAATATGGCTTTAGATATAAAATCCGTGTAAAGAATAAGAACTGTCCCCGACTCTAATTTCTGCAGTGGAATCTGCCCCCTTTCTAGCCTCCTCCGCCAAGTCTTCAATCGGTAACTAAATCAATTTTCTAAACAGCCAAGTCATTTGTAATTTACTAATTAATCATAATAAATATATTTATTGACATAAGTAAAAAGGTATCTTTTATTATTAAATCGGTGCATTAATATTCTAACTGAAAAAAGAATTTGGATAATGAGCTGCTAACAAACATGCCCTTAGATATAAAATTCGTTTAAAGGAATACAAACTAGCCTAAACCCTCATTTTTGCAGTGGCAATCTCCCCCCCTCCCAATCTTCCACTAGGTCTGCAATTGGTAACTATTTCAATTTTCTAAAATGTTGAGAAGCTTTTAGGATCGGTTTAATACCAAGGTGGAGAGATAACTGGACCTTTGGTGCCAAGGCCCCGTGAAGTGTTGCAACTGCAACAACTGTTAGCATTCACTACAACTAAGCATTCGCACTGTTTCTGTTTTTACTTTTATTTCTGTTTTAATCTAACCTGTTTCTGTTTTTCAAAAAAAAAAACAAAAACAGAAAGCAGAAACAGGTTTCCTCTTTTTCACGAACCTGTTTCTGTTCTTCATTTTTTTTATCTGTTTTTTTTTTCGTTTCTGTTTTTAAATTTGTTTTTGTCTTTTTTTTTTCTAACCTGTATCTGTTTCTTTTGTTCCAAAACACTTATTACTACACTAATTTTACCAACCACATAAATATAATTAATTATTTTTATTAAAACACTAAAAACAACAAATATCACCAAACACTGGATGGCGTTGAGGGTTTTGTCGACACTAGCGCCAATTCCCACTCTTTGTAAGTTACCAGTACTCTTTGGATGTGAGTATATTCGGTAGAATAAATTTCACCAGACCACAATTTCGCCACCCGCGATGTACGGCAACTATTGTGAAATGTGCAAACTGTTTCGGTAATAACGTCAGCAGCTGTTTCCGCTGCCCCGAGATTAAGAGGCGTTCAGCTCCCAGTGATAATTCGTTTCCTTAGTCATACCCCCGAGTTCCAATGACAAGAAAACAAGAAAACAGCTCGTTCAGATGTAGTTTTCTGCTTAGTTAAATGGACAAAGGATAATTTTCAAAAAATTGTGAAAAAAGGAAAAAAATGTCAATTTGAAAATCTCTCACAGTCATTATAGAATAATCCACAGCTTTTGTGGAAGGAGGTTAATAAACTTGCACGTTCCCCTTCAACTATGACAAATAATAGTACCACTATTGAATGTTATTCTCATTTTTCGCCAATATTTACTTGTGACCCACCACCAATTGACACAGATTTTCATCCCATAATGCAGAAACAATTGTCGAAGCTGAATCCTCATAAAAATTACATCACTGTTACACCCTCTATGTTATTTAATCATGTTTGTCTTCTGAAAATAGGGAAAACTCCTGGGGCGGATGGTTTGTAAGTAGAGCATTTACAGTAGAACACCTAGCTTTGTTATTCCAGGTAATTTTGTCACAACAGTATGTCCCTAAGTCACTATGTGAAGGACTAGTCACGTGTGTGCTTAAAAAGAATAATGACCCAACGCTACGCAATTCATGTAGACCTATAATCATATGCCCTATTCTTAGCAAGTTACTTGAAAAAATAATGTGCCCTTTTCTGCGAGATTAGTGTCATTTTGGGGACCAAAAATATGGTTTCATACAAGGATTAGGAGTACAAAATGCGCATTCTGTAAGTTTTTGTCTAAATGAAATGACATAAGATGACGAGAGAGAGAGCTTGTACGTATGCGCAGTTGACATATCTAAAGCTTATATTAGTCACCTGCCGTATGCAGATTACATACTTCTTCTCGCTGAAAACCTGTACTCAATACAAAGAGCTGTTGAGACTCAAAGATAGGCCTTGCTATTGAACAGTCGGAACTGAGATCATGATTGTAAACCCGTGTGAAAAAGTGCAATTAGAGTCCCTTAAATTATCTTCGATTTATGTTCCTAGGTCCGACTCTATAAGGTATTTGGGCACCCCTTTTGATTCGTCGATAAGAGCAACATGTGCCCTTGTTATTAATGAACTAAAAAAAAAACTCCGTAAAACATATGGTATGCTGAAAAAATTAAAGGGCAACTTGAAAAATATACGTTAGGAAAGTTTTACAGCTCCATGTTTACACCGCATGTGTTTTTTATGCTTCTGTTTTGGAGTCTGTTCTCTATAACTGATAAAAATAAATAAGGGTCCAATTTTACCAGTATGCCAAGTATTTTATTGGCATCCTTCTAATAATAATAACAATTTATTTCAACCGTCTTTACATGCATGTGATGCACTTAGAGGAGTACAAAAATACAGAAAAATAAAATGAAAAGAATAAACAAGAAAAAAACTCACAAAAAACAAACAGCATCTCAGCTACTTAAGCAACACAATTAAGCTATACGATTAAGTGGAAAGTCGACAATATTTTTTCTCGACGCTTACGGAACCTATCCACAAGCTGGTCCATTTTTAAAGAAATATCAAAAACGTCATATCTACTCAAAACGTACTGTTTGCGAGTACAAACGCGCAGTTGCACAAGCTATTTGCAAAAACGAAAGAATATAGATTTGACTTTCTTCCGCTCAGATATTGTTAAAAAACAGAAAATCAGAAATCACTTATTAAAGACAGCTTTCATAGTCATAGATAAAAATCACAAACTAAATGTCGCTGTCATTTACGAACCTAGTCCTAATGCATTTTGTTATAGGCACTGGTAAAAAACGGCACGAATGAATTGTCAAATCGATTAGTTCTGTAATGCACTGACACTAATTTGTTCTTCTTTCTGGTATTAACTACTGAGTTTGCAGCAGGGGGGTAGAAAATATCGGTGCTTAGGGCTAGCAAGGAAAAATTGCCAGAAACGAATTATCAACTGGAACCTGCAGTCTCTAAGAGTTTCAATCTTTAAAGACTCAAGAGCAGACTTATAATCTACAAATTTTTCTCCAAGGATGATTTTAACTGCTCTTTTTTGGACTTCTTCCACACCATCACTTAGATATTCAATATTAAGAATTTGAGGCCCTCAAACGGGACATGCATATTTTAATATGGGACGTATGTATGTTACATATGCCGTTTTCAGCTGATTTACTGGGAAAGCCAGGCGGTACATTGAAATCAAACCCAAGCGACGCATTGAAATCAAAGAACGTAGTGGACAGTTGCCTTTCTGGACTAGCCCTTGAACATGAGGACTAACTGAGCAATCGGCGTTGAAATTGACCCCCAGGACTGTAGCTGACGATACAAGCGGAAACCAGGGAGTTGGGCAAACAAGATCTCGTTTCAGCGGATTAAATCCTACGATTTTGGTTTTGCTTTCGTTGATCTGCAATCTATTTGTACTACATTCTCCTTTGAATCCTGTTAAAAGGTCAAGGCTGAACCGGGGTATAGCTTGGGCTGTATCTACTATGAACTTAAGAAGCGCATATAGATCATCTAAGTATTTGAATCGGTCATCCATGTTGCCCATAACGTAATTAATTACCGAAAGGAAAAGTAGAGCGGCCAATTTGGTGCCTTGAGGAGCTCCACATGTAATCTCTTCCCAGTCAGAGTCGAGATCACCAGGAAAGAGGGCATAGACTCGCTGGTATCGGGAACCTAGGAAATCAATGACAAGCAGTAAGATATGTTGACGTGCGCCCATTCTTTTGAGATTCGTAGCAGCCACGTGGTGTTTAATCAAATCAAATGCTTTCTTGTAATCAACAAGTAGCAAACCATCGAAAGTGTCTCCAGATTCGATTAATTGTATGATCAGGCGATAAGGCCTAGCTAAATACACTGCGGTACTACACCCTTTTAAACGACCATATTGGTCCGGGTCAAGTGAAACAGCGACTTGCGACATAAGTTCATGGTAAATAAAGGACTCAGTGACTCAAGCAAGGTTCGGTGTGGTTGACATGGGTCTTAACTGATCACAGCTTTTGGGATGCTTCACTTTTGGGACGACACGTACATAGGCTTGTTTCTAAGGCTGGGGGAACGACTGATCAGAAGCACTGATTAATGACTGAAGTTTGAGGTTTCGCAAGAAATATAGCGTATTCACGGAAAAGTTTTACTAGCAAGTCCCCAGGATAGGAAACACAGTTATTTCGTAGTTTCCGTATCTCCCTGTACACTTTGTACACAGAAACTTGCTGGATTTTATCGAATTTGCAGTCTTCAATCAGAGTATTCAACTCAACTTCCCTCAATGATGGATCAGCTTTTCAAAAAGCTTACCAATTGTGGAGCAAATAGAAATTGGTCTGTTCGATTGACAAACCTTTGGGTTTTTACCCTTCTTTAAGACTCAGGTAACAAGACCTTGCGAAAGAGCAGTTGGAATATATTGCTGAGAAATACAAGCCTGAAATAGAAGTGACAAATACTGTATGAGAAGTGGGGTAGCATATAGGAGGTGCTCAGTTTGTATCCCATCGTATCCTGGGGCTTTACCAGGTTTCATTAGACGAATTTTGGTCTGGACAGCTGAAGGTGTGACAATCACTAAGTTCCTCCGGTGGTCAAGTTTTGACATATGGCGGAGGAAAGCATGTTTATAGATAGCTTCAACCGGAGAAGGATCGGAGGAAAACGAAGAAGATTGTCTTTCCCGCGAAGGAACATTGATAGGATCAGATTACAAGGAGGAAATGATGTCAGCTTTGAAACTCTCCTACACAGCTGCTGGGGATTATTTTTTATCTCAAGTGTTGCCGTTTAAAATTGTCCATTTTTCTAATAGCGGAAAGCTTGTCGGAACCCACGTTTAGTTGACTTAACAATTGACAAAATACCGCCCGACCGAGAACGATCACGGTCGGCCCAAATACGAAACCAAAACTTATTATGGTGCTTGATATCTTGCAATTTATCATCTTTCCAATCATGTTTTGTATGTCCCTATTTTAATTTTTGTCAATGGTACAGATACTGAAGAGGCGATCTTAAGAGCATGTGTCAACTCAGGTACAAAGCAATCAAGGTCTAGTGGTTTCGGATCACGTACATTAGTCAAAAATATCATGTTTTCGATATATGTGTCAAGAAGACCGCTTCGAAGACCGCTGTAAGAAAATCCTTTCCGTTTAACCATCTATTGTATACAGTTGGGTAGACTGATAGGTCCTGTGTCTTAGTGTTGATTTAAGTTTCTACTAGTTGGTCTTTCTTCATTAGACATGTTGGTCACTCTACTATACAATCGTAAACTATTTGTGTTTTTTCTTTTTCCTTGTTTGTACTCCTCAAGTGCGTTTTTTGTAATGCATTGAAAGAGGACAAAATAAATTATTATTATTATTACTATTATTATTATTATTATGACTCATCAGACAATCAGATTTAGAAACCAATACACCCCCCCCCCTCTCCGCGTAAATGTTGAATCACGCCCAGACGTTAAAAGGTAAACTTAGAGTACATCTCTTACACCCAACCAAGTTTTGTTGGTATTTGGCATCCCTCTTCTTGGGGATATCTTCATGATACAAATTTAAGAACCCCTCTCTCTTCCTCCCCCACATAATTTGAATCAGTCCCAGACGTCTGAAAAAACAAACTATGATATATACGGCTACATCTGACTAAGTTTGGTTGAGTACCAACAACTCTTTTGATGGATACATTTGACATTGTTTCAGTATCGGTTCTGACCTCTCTTGCGCCTGAGGCGAAATCTTGACTAGCAACTCCCCTCCTTGTCTCCCAAAAAACCTTTCAGGAAATAATTTAACAATATTTTCATTCATTAACAAAATTATTTTCAATTTATTAATTAATTAATCAATTTCTCATTTATTAACTGCACCCTCTACTTTCTTCTGATAAAAATAAAATTTCAAAAACTGCAAAATGTTTATAACCGTTACATCATTTAAGATTTTTGTGGACGGGGCAAGTGCCCCCTCTCTCCCCTAAAAATACCTCTGCATTGTTTGGGTTCAAGACCAAATACAACTTTTAAGGCCAAATATGATTTTTCTAATAAGATGAGTGGCACAAAACGCCTTTAGTTTTGCGAGCAGCAGCTGATTTAATCCTGAATAATATTTTCCAATGTAATAGCGCAACACAAACAATGAAACAATCTTCGGAATCGCTAGCAGCAACAAGACCAAATATAAACTGAAATATGCTTTCTTGGCCTCTTTAAAGGAATACAAAAGACATAAAAACTTAAAAACTGACTTAAACTTGTGACATACTCACTCTGTTAAAGAATTCCACAAACTCCCTTGCGCGCTCAGACTCACGACCTTTGCCCTTCAATGCCATGTCATCCAAAGTTTGCTGTAGAAAACGGGCCATCTCTAATTTCAATTTCAAATTGGCTTTTATTTTGGCTTCCTATAATTGAAAACCATCTATACATACAGTCATGCTAGACATAAGGGGGGGGGGGGCTATTTTTACAGCTTTCTGGAATAATCCCCTTGAAATGGTCAGACACTTGGGGTTGTATTATACCTTCTCTTGGGAAATAAAAGAAAAAATCAGATAGATTTTCTTCAAAAACTTTAAATACAATGGTAAATAAACTTAGGCACAGAAAACAGCTTGTGACGACTGAGTCTTTTTTTCTTCAGAATACTCTCATAGTTCTTTCGGCAAATACTCTTACAGGAGAGAACTTGACAAAAAAATGGAATAAAAATACACTTTTCAGTGACTGCAATATTATACGAGGTAAAATTAATCCTTTTTAATTATATTGCCTAAGCAACACTTTGTTTTTTTTCTATCTTTTTCATTCCACCAAATTTTTTTTTTCTCAGAAATTGGTAAATATTTAACATGTGTAGCTTTTACAAAAACTATTGAAACAAGGGTGACTTGTTGAATATTATATTTCGTTAAAAAAGTTGTGTAACATTCTAATCTGGTATCAACACAGATGGTTTTCGTTTGTCCATGAGCCAGGGTCTACAATGTGTGCATTGAAGTAGAGTTTTATATTTTGTGCCAAAGAGACAATTTGAAGTTGTTTCACCAAGCTTTTATTTTTCTTCGACCCATGTTGTTATTTTTTAATGGGGAAAAAAGCTCAGGCAAGCGGGAGGGCACCATTTTTAAATTTAAGCTAAACTTGAATCTAAACGCGCTTCAGATGTGCAAGAATTCCCTGGCACCAAAATCAAAATAAATCTTATAGCAATAAACGGAAAAATTTATAACAATTCAAAATAGGGATGAAACCTTTTAATCGAAAGTGACTGTCGATGTCCCCTGTCGAATCGTTGTTCAATGTCGATTAAAAGGTTTCATCCCTATTTTGAACTGTTATACTTTCGTCATAGAAAAACAGTGTGGTCTTGGAAGTTATCTATGGAAAAATTTAGGGATTCAGTAAGGAAGCAGATTCCCAATGGTTCGAAAGTGCTTCCATCTGTTATTACTATCCATCCCTGTACATGATTACATAAAAAAAAACTAGTTTTTTTTAACTGAAAGTAAGGAGCGACATTAAAACTTAAAACGAACAGAAATTACTCCGTAGGCTATATGAAATAGATTTTCCCCTCCGCAATCCCTCGCTTTTTACGCTAAAGCTTTTAATTGTTTTAAAAAGCAGAATTGTGGCAAAGAGTCAAACTTTAGCGTAAAGAGCGAGGGATTGCGGAGGGAACAATCTATTTCATATACGGAGTAATTTCTGTTCGTTTTAAGTTTTAATGTCGCTCCTTACTTTCAGTTAAAAAAAACTAGTTTTTTTTATGTAATTTCTGAACGTTTTTGAATTAATGCATGTTTGATTTTGACTCTCCACACGTAAACTATTCAAATGAAATTTGCATATTAATTCCTTTTTTGGCTAAATGGCTTTCTCTTAGTTTTGATCATACGATTTTGAGAAATATGGGATGGGGAAGGAGGCCTAGTTGCCATGCAATTTTTCCGTTACATAAAAAGGCAACTATTAATTTTAATTTTAACGAATTTTTTTATTAGCAAAAAATATACGTAACTTTAGAATTAACTTACGTAACAAACTTTTATATTCTTTAATTATTATTATGTATATGAGGGGGTTTGTACCCTCGTTAATACCTCGTTCTTTACACTAAATCGTAAGTTTTGTCCCAATTCTTTAAGAATGACCCCTGAATCAGAAAGGCCGTAGAATAAATAGTTGAAATTACTAAAAATACTTTAGCATAAAGAGCGAGGTATTTATCTCCTCCTAAATACCTCGCTCTTTATGCTAAAGTATTTTTAGAACCCCTCATATGCGTAATAATCTCTGTTCGTTTTAAGTTTCAATGCTGCTTCTTCCTTTCATTTGAAAAAACGTTTTCATGTTTATTTTTCATTGTTTCCTTATAGTAATGCTAGAGAATCCTGCGCCCTTTTCATTGAATTTTTCTTCCCCCATGACAGATTCCTCCAAGGAAAGATCCTCCAACATAGCCCCCTCTCCTCAGCGCCACCCCCAAACAAAATAAAATCCCCCTGAAAACGTCTGTACACTTCCCAATAACCATTACTATATGTAAACACTGGTCAAAGTTTGTAACTTGCAGCCCCTCCCCCAGGGATTGTTGGGGAGTAAGTCATCCCCAAAGACATAGTTATTATGGTTTTCAACTATGCTGAACAAAATGGCAATCTCAAAATTTTGATCCGTTGACTTTGGGAAAAAAATGAGCGTGGGAGGGGGCCTAGATGCCCTCCAATTTTTTTGGTCACTTAAAAAGGGCACTAGAACTTTTCATTTCCGTTAGAATGATCCCTCTTGCGACATTCTAGGACCACTTGGTCGATACGATGACCCCTGGGGAAAAGAAAAAAAAAACAAAAAAAAACAAACAAACAAATAAACACGCACCCGTGATTTGTCTTCTGGCAAAAAATACAAAATTCCACATTTTTGTAGATAGGAGCTTGAAACTTCTACAGTAGGGTTCTCTGATACGCTGAATCTGATGGTGTCATTTTCGTTAAGATCCTACGACTTTTAGGGGGTGTTTCCCCCTATTTTCCTAAATGGGGCAAATTTTCTCAGGCTCGTAACTTTTGATGGGTAAGACTAAAATTGATGAAACTTATATATTTAAAATCAGCATTAAAATGCGATTCTTTTGATGTAACTATTGACATCAAAATTCAATTTTTTAGAGTTTTGGTTACTATTGAGCCGGGTCGCTCCTTACTACAGTTCGTTACCACGAACTGTTTGATTTCTGCTGAATATATCAGTTAATTTTCTATGTCTGGGAATGAGGCAGAGAAATAACATCAAATTTACTATATAAACGTAGTGCTTCTCTCATCGGTAAAAAATAATGAAGCTCATCATTTCCTACTTTCTTAAATCTTAACGATGAAATGAGAAAGGTGGCCTGTGGCTGGAAAATGTACTTTTGAACTAGAACACTGCAGCTCAATATTGAGTTGCATAATAAAAAAAAAAAATAATAATGGGATAACGACGACGCAACAACAAGTCCTAATTCAGTGCAAAAACGAGCTAAATCCTGGTTTAGTATAAACAAGGCAAGTGTTACTTGGTCCCCGACCACTGCAAACTCGTTAACAGGAAATAACAGGTAAGAGGTCACTTGGCTAAACTGTAGTGTTGTTATTGACGTTAAAAAGAAAGATCATCATCTAGCAGTTTTTAGAGTTGATCTAAACTAAAAGTTAGTTAGGGTAACTACCTACCGGATGATTATGAGGTTGATAAACTCCAGAATGAGAACTTGAGAGGAACTTTTAAACAACAGTTGAATAGGAAGGCGAAGAGTTTGGACTTTGAAAAAGTAGAAGATGGTCGGAATAATTTTAAATAATATTTTTCGAAATAACAGGAGATGTCTTAGGAAGCAAAGTTAGAAACTTTGAAACAAAGTTAGCTAGGAATACATACGAAAACGCTATCAGCTTGGTAGAGGAGGGAAAAAGAACGACATGGAAGGGGGGCTAGTTGCAGTCCGATCGCTGTCTGTTCTTGTAAGGGGCATTAAAAATTAAATTTTATTTGAACGAAACCCAAAATTCTACACCAGTGGTTCTACCCTATGGTAGGCTGATAAAAACTAACAAATTAATACGCTCTCGTCATGAAAACATCCACAAATTTTCATCGATAGGGGCTTGAAATTTGCAATAGGGGGTTCCTAGGCACCCAAAACTTGATAGTGCAATTTTCACCAAGATCAGATCATTTTCAGGGTGTTTCTGCTCTTTTTTTGAAATTTTGCAAAATTATTTATACTAATTACTTATACTATTTACTTATTTTAAGAGGTACCTGCAGACTTATTAAACTTTGGTATCAAAATACAAATTTTTTGTCAGCATATAATGGATATTCTTTTTGTTAACATATTGTTTCCAAACTTCTATTTTTTATAGTTTTGGATAGTGTTAGCGCCCCAGCCCTGCAACAGCTGGGATCTAGCCCCCCCCCCCCCTATTGCCAAGCAGTGATCAAACCACTCCCACACAACAGGCGCTTAATTTTTCAATTAATCACCATTCTCAAGTTTTCAAATAGTCTTCAGATAAGTTTTATGTTTTGGGGTGAAGATCCACGCTAGAGTGAAGGCCATAATGAGTAATGACGAGTTTGCAGTTTAGTCCTTTAAGGCTTTCTCTTAATGGGTGATACACAATGTTTTGTCCATATAAGTATGTAAAACAAACAAGTCTAGTCTAATGCTGGCTGGTGTACCATTATTGGTTTCTGAAATGCACTTGTGGCTAAGAAACACTTGTTTTCATTTCAATCATGGAGAGTGACTTGTAGGCTAAGCAAAAACTTTACAACATAATAAAAACAAGGAAGAGGACTTAGAGACACGTTCTAGACACATATTGCTGATTTTGGATGGGCATTTGCCCTTAACACAAATTTGCTTCAGGAATAAAGTTGTTCTTATCATCTAACAAATTGGAAACAAACGAAACGTTTTGTTTCGGACCAAAGTAACAAAGCACTAGCGTTTAGGCCTATACCTGGTGAATTTCTGCAAGTAACAACATTGATTAGTTGTCAAGAAATAGAGAGAACGTCAGTTTAAAGCAGAAACAGCGCTATTGAGTCTGCTTTTCAAAAACCATGGCGCCATCTTTCTTGAAGGGAAAATCTTCTAGGGACATACCGCTTTAAAATTTTCAAGGGATCCGAAACTACAGCGTTTAGTCCATTTTAAGGAGGGGGGGGGCTAATGTTTGCTCCAAGCCGAACAAATCCTGCTGCAATAATGAAATAGGTTTGTACACATTATTTCCATGTGTCGCACAATTTAGATATCAAAAGTAAAAAGCTAGAGCATTGCAGCACAAAAGTAAAATACAAATTTTCCTGGAAATTTCATACATATTTGAAAACATTAATTGCGATAAGATCTAACTGGTTGTGACAAGGTTGAGTGAAAAAAAAAAATGTCCTGATATTTTTGAAGAAGTTATAGAAGGTGGTAAAAGGAGAGGCTTCAAACAAGGTTGGATGGGGTAGGGACACTTGCTAGTTTTATGGTCTTAAGCGGTTTTATGCTATGATGATTGTGTAGTTGTATTAGCAGTAGGCCTTCGCTTATAATGTAATTACCTTGACGAAATATAAACCTGAAAATAAGAAAAAAAAAGCAAAATTTCTTATCTAAACAGTGTATTTTAGTACATCCTCAAAAATATTAAAACTAGCCTATTAAAAAAAAAAATTACTCTTCAAATTTAAATTCAAGGGAGCTCTAGAATGTCGTTCATATATGCAAATTTGTAATAGATCTGTACAAACTTCAAAACATTCAGCGATGACATGTTTGATTGCGAAATAAATTGAGAAACAAGTGAAATAACTTGGCTAGCAGTATCAAAAGCTGTTACCCGATCAAAAAAAGTTACAAACGTTTCTGAAGCTCATCCAATCTCATTTAATAGGAATTAATCTATTTTTGGCATACGGATTATAAAATCCAATCTGGCTTTCTTAATGAGGAAAAATAAGGATACAAAAATCCATAATAACATCTAGAAATGCAGAGATTAAAAGACTCTTATACTAACCATCCAGTCCCATTTGACTAGTCCATAACACAAACAACAACAAAATTCAAAAGGAAGATTAACTGTTGGTCCTAGGTTTAACATCTAAAAAATAATTACAACAGAAGGAAATAGCGAAATTAAAACTTAAATCGAATAACAGTTATCGTTTCTGCAACTTCTCAAGACCAGAACATAATTTTCACTTTACAGAAAAAAAAACAACAACAAATGAATGTACATTGTCAGTTTAATATACATATGCTGATAAAGATCTAAAAAAAATTTCAGTAAAGTGCAAGTTATGTTCTAGTCTTGAGGAGACGTGAGGGTTGTCAGCCCTACTTAAGTTAATTTCTGCTTGTTTTGAGTTTGACTCGATTATTTATTGTGATTTCTGTTCGTCTTGGGTTTCATTAATGTATTGATGGTGGCTTGTGGTAGCTTTACGTTTTGTAGATTATTTGATTTCTGCTCGTTTTGGTTTAATGGAATTATTTACTTTTTCTTGAAAAACTTATTTTGTGGAAAAAGTTTTTTAAATTAATTTCTGTTTGTTTCTTATTGACATGGTCTTTTTCATGAAAAAAGAAAATAATATTTTATATCTTTTCGGCTAATCCAATCCATAGTTTCGCTTGCTATTTATATGTTGGAGAAGCTTTTTTCAACAATTTTTAGCAACAAACACCCATTTGAAAATCTTGACACAAATAGTATATTTTAATTTAGTTTTATACCTCCTCTAGTTGACCTGAATAAATAAAACTTAATGCCATTCCGAAATACCGATCTATGCTTCGTGACATCTAGGATACACTTATTCTTTTTTGATTCAGTTAAATTATAAGAGCAGAAGTAGTGATAGTAGTAGCCCTGAAAGTTTCAGCTTAATACCCTCAGTCGTTCTTGTGATATTGCTGGGATGTCTTATTGGCAGCCAGCATACACTCAGTGCATTATGATTTAGTTTTAAAGTATTATGGGCAAATTGCACAACTGTGGGGGATGACATACCCAATATCCCTACAGATATAGTTACTGGGCCGTTTAACTATCCTGAACAAAACGGCTGTCTTAAAATTTTGATTGAAAGCATTTGGAGCATTTGTTAAATTATGGGGTAAGGAGGAGGGCTGCTTGCCCTCGAATAACTTTTGATTCTTAAAAAGGGTACTTGCTGTTTAAGCCAGGGGACTGGGTAAGGGTTCCAATGGTATAGATTTTGATTTGATCTGACGACATTTGTAGGGGCTTTGAGGCTAGTTTTCGAAATAACATTTTACAATCAAAACTAATTGAGATAACAGCTATAATCTCCGGTGACTGAAAAAACAACAAAACAAAAAACAATAGCTCATTGTCTGATGAGAAAAAAAAAAACGTGACTACTTGCAGTGACACTTTTGTAAATAACTGGAAAATCAATGACACACAAAGTAATGGCAAAGCAGTTGCATGGTATATTCTCTAGACGACTCTTACCCTCGGTGCAAGTTGCAGAAGTAGGCTTATCACAGAATAGCATTTGTCATGTGGATCATAAACCTTAACCTGCAAATTTTGTTCCTCTGATGATTTTTCACGGGAGATATGACTGTGATAAAGGTGCTTGATTTGACACTCTATTTCTTAATGAACTAAAATCGTACGA
Organism: Artemia franciscana; assembly: GCF_032884065.1. Taxonomy (NCBI): domain Eukaryota; kingdom Metazoa; phylum Arthropoda; class Branchiopoda; order Anostraca; family Artemiidae; genus Artemia; species Artemia franciscana. Next base: position 33,173,887 of record NC_088865.1, read on the forward strand.
TTGGAACCTGTTCAGAAGGTGATGCATTATTGCGCCACCGGAATACGAGTTCCAATCCCTTTTTTATTATGAAATTTCCAAGGGAAAATTACTTAACGAAGATGCTCATACGAGAGCAACAAATAAGTTATTTGCAACTATAGTGAAGGGGTTGTCCACTCTCATAAATCATGTACACCATGCAGCACGCTCCAAACGAGATGGACTTATTTCACCAATGTTTATGTCGATTTTGTCAACACATACCTTCTCAATTCAACAATACTGGTAAATTTCGTTAAAATTAGAGTTGTGCGAAACGTGGGGGAACTCTACGGCACATACGGCGGTCCAAGATGTACACTAAGCGGAGGGAAGTGTAACACCTCTGCTACCGTTTGGTCCCCTATTCGCCATCTTTCTATAGATTGATCTTAGCTGATGCAAATTTTGATATTTTGGGGCATTCAGATAGAGATAAGCAATTGCAGGTTCGTTCTGGATTAATATTTAGTGATTAATTTCATTCAGTTTCTGATATGCCGTTATTCCATTAAATTTCATCGACTATTAGCTTATTCATTTATTTCATTTATACTAATTTACTTTTTTTAGTCAACTGGGTTTCGATGTGTTTTTGTTTTGGTCCCGTTAACAAGCATTAGCTGCATTAATTCGAATCTAAAGAGCTTATCTATATGCCTAAAAAAAAAAAAAAAACCTAGAGTAGGAGGTTAAATCTAACCTTTAGTCACTTTTCTTGTTACTGGCATGTGTTAAAAACTCGGAATGTGGGCCGTTCAGTTAATAGCACCAAGAGCCCGATTATCGCTTTGGCTTTGGCAGTCGGCATGCGGCAGGCTTATGTATATATATGTGTTTCTGAAATTACGCATAAGCATAATTATTGCGTTATTTCTTAGTTTTAAGTAAAGACGTCTCAAATCAGCAACTTCAATTGAATTAAGAAATTTTGGCTTGAATTTAGTTCTTCCTTCCTGGTAACCCTTCACAGATACATTTTATAGGATTTGTATTCTCCTGGGATTCGTTGTGATTCTCATTGCCGCTTCTCTTCTAACCAGAGATTTCGTTTACGATTCGATGTGGTCATCACTTTTGTTTATCTTAAAACCCCAGACTTCGTTGTTAAACATTTTCATTTGTGTTTCGTTGGGATACTTGTCACTGCATGTCTTCTAACCACATATATCGTTGTGCTTCATTTTCGTTCATCATTACTTCAGACTTTTTTCCATGCTTTTTGCTTTAGCTGTTCGGATTCATCCATTATCTTGCACATATTTTGGGTGACGTCATAGATACAAAAAAATTCTTTTCCAGCCTTTACCCAGTAATTATACTTTGGCTTTAACTACGTTGCTATATAATTCAGAAGCAACCAGGCTTTTCCCATTGCATATATAAATTACTCTTTGAAGTATCTAATTAAGCATTAGGATAATTATCGTTTTATATTTTAGTTTCAGGGCATTGGGTGGCAAATCAGCAAATTCAATTGAATTAAGAAATTCTGGCGTAAGTTCAATTCTTCCTTCCGGTTTATCCTTCATACCCACTGAAATGGCGCATTCCTTCATTCCATTGTAATTTCAAAAATATCTAAGCAACACATTAGCATAATTATCTTGTTATTCTTTAGCTTTTAAGTCACAGGGTGGCAAATCAGCAATTTCACTTGAATTAAGAAATTCTGGCCGGAATTCAATCCCACCTTCCTGTTCATAGGAAGGTGGAATTGAACGCAAAAATAACGCCATAGACGCTAAAATACACGTTCCTTAATGTCATTGGAATTTTGATTCTTCTTCTAACCGCAGTTTTGGTAGTCCAACATTTTTGTTTGCAATGCAATGTGATTCTCGCTTTCGCTTATTTCGTGCCTTTTTCTTTAGCTGTCCGGAGCCATATGTCATCTTGTGTCATAGATACCAAGAACGATACGACCCCCACTGGGAAAAATTATTATAATTTGTTCTTTTAACATAAGAATATTTATCGTGTTTCTCTTTAGTTTCAAGTCACAGGCTGGCAAATATGCAACTTCAAATCGATTTAGTAATTCTGGCGTGAATTTATCTCCTCCTTCCAGTGTATCTTCGCAGACGCTAAAATAACGCGTTCCTTCATTCCAGGGTGGCAAACCACAAATTTCAATTAAACTAAGAATTTTAACGTGAATTCAATCCTTCCTGTGTATCTTTTTAGACGCTAAGACAGCACTTTGGTTCATTCCAGGGTGGCAAATCAACAATTTAAATCAAATTAAGAAGTTTTAGCGAGAATTCAATTCGTCCTTCCCGTTTATCCTTCACATACACTAAACTAACACGTTCCTTCATTCCATTGTAATTTTGATTTGTGTTCTACTCGCAGATTTCCTTGTGAAACGATTTTGTTTACAATTCAATGTGCTTCTCGCTGTCCCTTGTTCCATAACTTTTGCTTTAGCTACTAGGAGTAATTTGTCATTTTGTTTAATTTCACATGCATCATAGATTCCAAAAAAGATACGAGCCTCCCTAGGAAAAAAGTATTTAATTTGTGCCAGTAAATATAACGTCACTCATATAAAAAAAGTGCTTTTCTTCCATTAGAGCTCTAAGCGAATCATCCAAGCTCATGACCTATCTAGATAGTTTTTTTCAGGCCAGAAAATTTTGTTGTGCTAATTTTCAGAAAAAAATGGAGCCGTTTTAGAGAAAAAATAAATACATAAATATATGGATACATAAATAAACAATTATTGCTCACTTAAAGAAGGTAGATTTGACCCCGTTTCGTTATTAACCCGTTTTGTTAAAATTTATTGTGTTTCGTTCGTCATTGCATAATTTTGATTATTTGGGAGACTCCCCTAATCCGCTCATGTACATAGGTTTGACTACCACACCAGCCAAAAAAGCGTAGCATAGGACAAATTTGCCTGTATTGTTCTATTCTAGCATGCTGTACTTTGTTTTTGTCGAATTCAAATTTATCCAGCGTTTCAACTATTTTCCTCTGATCTCTTTTCCTGTACAGTTTTTATTTATTACCCTTATTCTTTGACTGTCGCAGATGTGGTAAATGTAAAAGTTGACTTAGAATCAACTTTGCAGAATCAGTTCTCAAGTAGTAACAGACTCTGCTTACGTATTCAAAACTTTTCTTAAAAGAATTAAATTTTATGGAGAATTTTATGAAGCTTTTCTTAACCTGGTGTAAAAAATTATGCCATCTTCCAAGGGTTTACGCCCTTTGTCAAAGCTCTGCCCAGATTTTCTAACATAAATTTAAAATGATACAGTAGGATTCGAGAATTTTTGTCTAAAAATGATGCAATCCTTAAAAACGGTCCCGAACAATGCTGCTTCTGCACAAGGCCCCCTTTATTCTCCATTTCCTGATTCTATTCTGCTCCAATTTCCTGTTTTACTTTGCTGCAAGACATATCCAACATATGAAGTGATTTCTAAAAATGCAGCACGCACAAGCTAAGGCTGGGCTGCTTTACTCCTAAGTGTGACACCGAATATTTCTCTCCAATGTATTTGACGATAATAACTATTCGATTCGATGTGCATCACAAATTGATTGCCTCATATACAATTTTATTAATATTGCGAAACTACTTAATTCCTTTGGCTTTTAACTTGATTGCGTAACCACTTGCGTGGCAACAAATTTTCCTAAAAATGTATCCGAATTGATTAGGTAAGAACCCATTACCTCAAGTATAAACCCATCACCCATCGATGATGAACATTCTTATGATTATTGGCTTACAAGTCATTCCCTTTGACACAAGGGGAAATCTCGAACAGTTAAACTTTGAATCCTGTCTCGAAAAATACGTCTCTGGAAATCCATACCCTCTGTCCCCTTGGCCAAAATTACTTGCCCCATAAGCATCAAGTGGGCCTGAGCACTTTCGTGCCAAGGTCACAGAAGGGAGCACCTCTCTGAAAACCATCGTTGCCATGCACATTGCTCCAAGGTACTTGCTGCATTTAACTTCAAGCTGATCTGTGAAAAAAAAATAAAAAAAAATCTGCCTTTCTGCTGAAATGTGGATGGTTTGGGGTAGTATTGGAGAGATCACAAGCCCACTTTGTCCCTTCTTTCATACAAAAAGAAGATTTTGGCCTAGCTCCACTTCAAGCAAGCGCAATTCTTTTCTCCTAAAAAAACTGGTGAGAAGAGACGGAGGGTGTTGGAGGGGTTACGGGATCTCTGTATGCCTCAAATCACGTAGATTCAAAGAGGGTGCACGTTTTTAATTTAAAGAATGTGGAACATGCCAACCTTTCTATTAAAATGTTGGGGATATTAAGGCTGTTATGTTCTTTTTTTAACATTGATTCTCTAATCATACGTATTGGAAATCCTCCTGTAATTTCAGTCCAACATGGCCTAAGCTGAGAAGTTGACATTAAGAGGAATAGGGAATATCGAGGGGCTAAGGGCCCACTTTGCATGTTTCAAGCAAGGTGCAACATTTTCCCCTTGCCGCTAAAATACTGGTGGGAGAGGAAGAGGGGTGTTGGATAGGCTAGAGGCCCACTTTCTTTCTCTTGCTTTTTTTTGCCAGAATGAGGCTTTAGCCCGTTTTTACACCGAGTCCCGACCCGATTCTTTTTCTGAATGTGTACCACGGCAATGAAGTTATTCACCCCTAGAAATATATGGTTCTGACTCATGCGAGGTTTGACATGGGTTACCTTATTGTTAAAATATTGGAAGTTGTATTGGAGAGGCCTCTGGTTCAACATAAAATATTTAAAGAAGTTGCAAAATGCCTGCTTTTTCCGAAAAAATATTACCAGCGAGAGCAAGAGTGGATGATGGGGCCTGTGTGTCTACTTTTACCTCAAATCCGACCAACTGAGGGTACTTTGATAGTCCCTAGTTCAAAGAAGGTGCCAAATACTTGCATTTCTGAAGATAGTTGCGGGAAGGGAGTTCGGGATGAACAGGTCATGAGTCAACTTGGCTGTTCCAGTTACACAAACTGAAAATCTTTGCAAGATGGTTAAAGTTAGCCAATCATGAACGGTTAATAACACTCCTTTATTGAGACGGAAATGCATTGTATCTTAATCCCAATGATTAAAACAAAACTTTTTTTTACTAATTAATGAGTAGCTACACTCAGAACTCCGACTCTACACATTTTTGTTTGTACAAAAAAATGTTGACGGAAAACCTTGACCCCCATTCCACTTAGGCAACATTTTACGAGAGCGCTCCGCTATCTGAGCCTGGATATCCTGTCTCATTCTTCTAAGATCAAATTAGTCGTGTATCAAGTCTTAGTTCCACGTCGCGCTGTTATGTCTGACGCTTCATTATCCACCTAGTTGAGTTTATATTTAACTCAACGAGTCCTCTAAATAAAATCTTCCTCAAGAGGAGTTGACCAAATTACTAACTCTCTCCAGTCCGAAAATAACACTCAAATGCGGCACTTTGACGCCATTTCTGACTCAAACGCAGCGCTGCCAGTACGGTACTGATTTATAAAAAATCGTGGGAATCAACATTAGCTCATTAGCTTTCATATTCATCTCTTTACAATGCGAAGAAAATATCGAGTCAAGTTCCACGTGGCACTGCTTCATCTAGACCCCTTAGGCTATGATTCCCAACTAAATAAGTTTTTTGAGGTTTTAACAGGGAACCAAATTTTCTTTTCTTTTTTTTTTCTTTTTTTTTGCCTTGGGTTTCCCATAACCCAAGATCTGAAGGATAGAAGTTTCAAGCCAGTCAAAAGCATTCGGGGAGGGAGGGGTATGCCCTACGCTAAAGCTGTTTTTGTACATAAATCCCCCTAGGCCAAGGGACTTAGGGCTTCAGTTTCAAGCTGTTGAGAAAAGGGTTTTGGTCCTTCGTCAGGCCCCATTTTCGGAAGAACCCGTATTCATTTCTATAAATTTTTAAAGTATTAATTCAATTCTAAAATTATCTCATATTGGAATCATCAAAGACCCGAGGTCTTATAGGAAACGGAAGGTATAGATAAGGCGCACTATTCACTATAAGACAAAGCGTGACTAATCAAACCGCGTCTGGAATGGAGTAGCGTTTACGCCTTTCTCTTTTTACCTGGTGTATTTCATATTTCGTTGACTGAAGGTCCTTAACCCCCCCCCCCTAAAAAACAACATTTAAACGGCCTTACCTTTTCATTAGCAGACTGGAATGTTGACGGAAGCATACTCGGGAAAAGCTTGATAAAAACAGGTAAAAGGAATTCCATAAAAGGTATAATAATAAACACTGAAAAAGGAACAAGTCGGAATAGATCTGCAGTAGTACGAACGAGCTGAAAAACAAAAAAAAATGTTAGAAATTTAGTTAAAATAATGGATGTATTCCCATAGGTGTGTAGTGTCATGTGAAGCGTAGGCTATATATAAACAGTGATGAAGTCCAAATAAGAAGCATTTTACTAGAACCACAATCCATTTGTAGTTAAGGTAAAACAACATTCTCCTTTTGATTTTACGTAATTCCGAGAGGGATATGATACATTGGCGTTCCCTAAGCAAAGAGCCATATACATCCCAAGTAAAATTTTCTCGACCAAGGGATGGTTGAAGAAACTTTAGAAGGGAGATATTCAATTGGAAAATGAAAGTTCCAGTGCCCTTTTTATGGGTCAAAAGTAGTTCGCGAGCAACCAGCCTCTATCCGTGCTTTCTTTTTTTGCTACCCAATTCCCTCAACCTCCCATGATAACAGATCAAAATTTTGAGGTAAGTGTTATATTCAAAATTGTTGAAACTTACGATAAATACAGCTCCCAATAATAGAAACCACCCAAGGACCACGGATTAATGACATATATCATGCGAACTGTCAATTGTTTATATATAGCTTTTATAGTTAAAAAAAAAGGCATAACTGATATGGGCTGTCCGATTGGCTTGAAATTTCACAGGATCTCCCTGGGCCACGGGAACACATGTTTTGTTAGAAGGCGGCAGGGTGTTAAGGGCCAGGAAATGGGCCAAAAAATTTTTTTGCCACAGATCAGTTTGAAACTTTCAGCCCTAAATAATTAGACCAACATGAGCCTAAAGTTCAAGATAAAATTTTTTGGAGATGCAGGAACCCCCGAAAAAGAAAGATAGAACTTTCTTCCCTCAAAACTGAGGCTCCTCAGCAGCAAAGTCAAGTCAATTGTGTCATATACTAGCAAGTAATGGAAATTGGATTTCACTTTTTATTTAATTCTTATCTGCTTTTCAAATTATGTCGGAAAATCCACCTTCCCTCCAAGGAAACCCACCCACAAGAAAAATTCCACCATGGAAATTTCTGCCACGTAGACCCCCCTCCCCCGAAAAAATTACACTGAAGAATACACACAGGCAGATTTCCTGAGGACAATTCCCCTTGGAAGATTCTCCTTACTTTCATTCGGAAAAAAATTAGGTTGATTTCTAATCTTTTTCAAATCATGGCATATATCCCCCCTCCTCGAAAAATTTCTGTAAACCCCACCCCCAATGGGAAGTTTTCCCCCGCAAATAATTCCAATCATGGAGAATTTCTCCAGTGGAAAATCCCTCCAGGCATTTCAAACCTTACAGAAAATTTCCTCTGGACAGTTGTTTCCCCGGAACATCTCCGCATAAAAAATTGAGTCGCCTAGGAGAAATTAAAACAAGTAAAACAAATTCCATATTCCGAATTCCAAATTCCAGTGTAAAATTCTCCCCGTGGAAAATTTCATTTACCCTTTCCCCAGGCGCTGTGAGGGGTCTTATCATCCCCAGAGGCATAATTATTGTACTTTTCAACCACGCTGAACAAGATGTCTATCTCAAAATTTTGATCGGATGATTCCAGCATGTTCCTCATTTTCCCAGCCAAAATTACCACTTTTAAACCGTGCAAAGCACTTCCAACACGTTCATTCAGCTAAAACATGGTCATTATATCCTCCAAATAAATACGACGGCTTTCGGAGGCAGTTTTCTTCATAATGAAGTAAGGAAGTAAAACCCCCCGCAAAAACACATCATTCGGAATAAAATTCTCTATATTCGATGCAGTAAAAAATATTGCTCTTTGCGCTTCGACAATGCCAGGTTCTGGATGTGTCGAGTTTAGCCAGTATGTTTTAGTCGGGTTCAACATTGCAAGCACTTTAAGGTTTACACAAAACTCTGAAAAACACAGAAAATTTGTTTATATGCATTTCTGTTACGTTTTTACGAGGCAGACAAAAATTTCGGGGGGAGGATCAAACTCCCTCTGGATACAGCCTTGACTGGGGTTGATGAAAAAATAGTAAGGAGATTATAGATTATTTTGGTGACGATTTTCTAACAATTCACCATGAAAGCAGATTATTTTGAAACCTACTGTATGTAGACTAATTACTAATTTGTAGGTCTATACCGCTGGTCAGGAACACACGCATCCTTTTTGTTCAGGAAGGGGGAAGGGACAATAATAAAGAGAAACGAGAATTTGGATAATTTGATGATTTTGAAATTTTGAATAAGACGTACCCGGAAATCCGGAAAATTCTAAGATTTTTTAGGGGGCAGGTACCAAGCCCTCTCCTATCATCCAAGCCTCTGGTACCTCATGCCAACTTACAGCTCCAAGGTATCAATATACACTGCAAAAGTTACTTATACTCTTAGAATCTAAACAAACAGAAAAATTGACACCGGTAATTTTTGGGTTGTACTTCCTAAATTTTCTAAATTTATTTATCAACGCAGAAAATTCACTTACCAGCCTTTATAAACACCAATGGAGAAAATACTTCTAGTGGAAAATGTTCTAAACTTTTTTCTTCGCCTTTTTTCTTACTACGGTGCTTTTCTTAGTGAGCCAAGTCTTTTGAAAATTATTCAACACATGTTATTAACTGAGAAAAGAGGAGACCAAAATAAAATTCTGGCTATATTAAACCATCCCTGACGTTGTCATGAAGAGTCCTAAAATCCCGCAACCTCAAAAAATACATAACGATACTTGTTTTTGAGTAGTCTAGGCCTATTTGATCAGCACAAAAGACCTACCGTCACAGCTATACCACCCAACTCCGCCCCAAAAATGGACCGGGTCCATACTGAGATAAAGTCTCAGCTACGCCATTATAGGCTAAATCATCATAACAACAATATATTCAACTAGCTGTTGGGGTGGCGCTTCGCGCCACCCCAACACCTAGTTGGTGGGGCGCTTCGCGCCCCCCCAAGCCCCCCCGCGCGCGTAAGTCGTTACGCGCCATATTAGTTACGCGCCATTGTAGTTGTGTCCCTGTGTCCCACCTGTGAATATAGATAGATTTATATATGTGTTTCAAACTACGTAAAAATTGCGAATATACAACATTTTTGGCTTTCCCACTACTGGAAGCTTTCCGTTTCCAATTGCCAGCAATTGATCTGAAAATGTTTGACCAGAATCATCGTTTTGCAATCGGACACGCATATTTGTAGTTAATTTTAATATTTTTACGTGTGCCCATAAATTAGAATTTTTCAGGCAAGCATTCATTTCGTCTGCAGGAGTTAAACTACGTAAAAATTGCGAATATACAACATTCTTGGCTTTCCCATTGTCTGTGCATATACAAAGCCGTATGCACTAATAATGACGTCATATGCAAACGCTCTTTTTACAAACAAACAAACATGCATACACACAACTCGTTTTTATATAGATAGATAGATAGATGGATACAATACAAATTAACTGCGTAAAACTTGCGAATATACAACATTCTTCGCTGTCCAATTGTCGCTGCATATAAATAGATTGTCAGGTTTACCGACCCTCGAACATGCAACGTACAATTGTCCATGGGAAAAACAATCAGTATTAAGATCTATACCACATTTTTCTAATGATTGACCTTGAGCTTTGTTAATGGTGATTGCAAATGCTAATCGAATTGGGAATTGCAATCTTTTAAATTGAAAAGGCAGATCCGTTGGAATCATGGGAATGCGAGGAATAAGAACAGCCTTACCCTCAAAATGCCCTGTCAAGATTGTCGCCTTTATTAGGCTTTCCATAGTTTTTTTTACGGCAAGTCGCGTGCCATTGCAAAGCTTTGGTGGGTCGCCTATTTTTAGTTGTAGCACGTGTGGTGGAAACCCTGAAAGATATATGGAATTTAAAAATTCAGATGGATAATTAACCGCTTCATTTGGTTCAAAAACTGTGTCGACTGACTTGCAAAGGACTGCCTGGTCTCGAATCTTGGTCAAAACAATATTGTTGATTTCGTGGACGTCTATATTTTTGGGTGCGAGAATCGCTCTTTCTTGACTTACTTGACTTAAGGCTCCTGCCGCATGGGGTGCGGCGTAGAGAGCTTCGCAACTTGACTTCTCCAGGCGGACCGGAATGAATGTCCAGAAGAATGTCCTGGAGTCAGCGACCGCAAATATTGGAAGGGCGAAGCGTGCTAAGAAAGCGTGGGTTCAGTTCGATACGCTTGACGTCATTGAGCAGAGACGCAAGGCTAGGCTTCTGGGCGACATGCCGACCTACAGGCGCCTCAATGGTGTCTGCAACAAGCTGATACAGCGAGACAAGAAACTGTTTGTGGAAAGGAAGGCAAACGAGCTGGAGGGCGCAGCCATGAAAGGGGACGTCGGGAGCCTCTACAAGTACCTCCGTGACCTCACAAGCGACAAAGCCCCCTCAGTTGCATCTGTTGTCTCTGCGGACGGCCAGCCACTTAGTGACGAGGCCGCTCAGGTCAGTCGATGGAAAGACCACTTCTCAAGTCTCCTCAATGCCGATGCCGTAGCACAGACTGACCAGGAACTCGCACGCCTAGCTGCCAGCACTCAGGAAGTGCAGTCAAACGAATCAGAGACTTCCTTCACGACAGCAGAAATCCACTCTGCTTTGAAACGTCTAAAGAATAACAAAGCGGCAGGCGTATGCGGAGTATCCGCTGAGCTCCTGAAGTATGCTGGACCGGCGATGTTACTTTGGCTGCAAATGCTGTTTTCCGTGGTGTGGCGCACAGAATGGGTCCCGAAGGACTGGCGACTTGGCATAATCCTGCCCCTTTGGAAGAGAAAGGGGAGCAAGAGCATCTGCTCTAATTACAGAGGTATAACCCTTCTCTCAGTCCCTGGACAGCTCTTTGCCATGACCCTGCTAGACAGATGCACGAGTATCCTCCGAAGAAAAAGGAGAGTTCAGCAGGCCGGATTTATGCCAGGGAGGTCCACTGTCGAACAAATCTTCACTATGCGCCAGTTAATTGAGAAAACTAGAGAATTCAGGAGGAACGCATACGTGGCCTTCGTAGACTTCAAAGCTGCTTTTGACTCCGTCGATCGCAACTCTGTTTGGCTAATACTTAGATCGACGGGCCTACCAGATAAATAATGCAAACTTTCTGAAAAGCTGTACGAAGAGACCGAGAGTTGCGTCCAAGTCAACGGAAAACGGAGCACGACATTCAATATCAAAACTGGCGTTCGCCAAGGGTGTGCCGCCGCCCCGGAATTGTTCAATTGTGTGATAGACTATGTGATGACAAGAACTACAAATCGCCTGCCCTTTGGTCTGCAGTTTGGAGATCACATTCTGACGGATGCGGACTTCGCAGACGATCTTGCTCTCGTTGCCGACTCAATCGACCAGCTGACCGACGCTCTGGAAGTCCTGAAGGAAGAGGCAGCAAAAGTGGGGCTGAAAATCAACTGGCTCAAAACTAAGATTATGGCAATTGAACCCCCAGGTCCAGTCTCGCACCCTGATACCATAACTGTCTGCGGAACACTTGTTGAAGTCGTTAAAAACTTCACTTACCTCGGCTCTGTGCTTTCCAATGATGGCTCCGTAGACGAAGAGGTATGCAGCCGAATATCGAAAGCCACTTCCATCGTCGGTAGACTCAACAGTCTATGGAGACAGTCTATAATCGCTCTTTCACTTAGCCATTTATTATTTTTATAATTTTTTAGAATATTCGGAAATACTTTTTCAATCAATTCATTTTTGGACGTCACTAAACTACAGAAATCAGCAGGTAGTTGTATACGTCCTGAAATTGAGTCTATCGTATCATAAATGTCTTTTTGTTCCGACGTTAACTTGTAAATGTTATTTTGTACATACGACAATAGATCACTCGTACTGTAACTTTGTTCACGATCCAATTCTACACATGTCGAAACAGCAGCGATACGGTTAGGTGAAGGCATTCCCAAATCCTGAAGAGGTTTGTTTGCCATACGTACGCACAAATCTTCTATAATAACTAAAAGCCATTTATTATTTTTATAATTTTTTAGAATATTCGGAAATACTTTTTCAATCAATTCATTTTTGGACGTCACTAAACTACAGAAATCAGCAGGTAGTTGTATACGTCCTGAAATTGAGTCTATCGTATCATAAATGTCTTTTTGTTCCGACGTTAACTTGTAAATGTTATTTTGTACATACGACAATAGATCACTCGTACTGTAACTTTGTTCACGATCCAATTCTACACATGTCGAAACAGCAGCGATACGGTTAGGTGAAGGCATTCCCAAATCCTGAAGAGGTTTGTTTGCCATACGTACGCACAAATCTTCTAAAATAACTAAAGTGTCGTTATAAATTTCTGATGTAAAATCAAAAGTCATTTCTGACGTCTCTAACTGTTTTCGATGGAGTATATCTTCGGACATTTTTGACTTATATTTTTCCCATAACTCTGTAGGAGCTGATGGAGAGCAAGTGTACGAATTTGACTTGGGGTTGACGTTTCGCACGCGTCATTGATGCAGTTATCCCAGTGTTGGTCATTCTCCAATAAATTCAGAGCTTGGCATGCACTACGGTAAGTGTCATGTATAGTACCGTTTACAGTTCTCAAATACTCAAAGGATGTCGGACCGGGTACATTCACCAAAAGCAGGCGTAGAAAGAAGCATTCATGTTGATTGGGGTGAACGGTGTAGAGTCTTCCTATCGTGGTATCTTTGAAGATGGTAGGTTGGCCGTAAACCCACTGGTTATCTACTTCGATGGTGGTACCGTTGCCATTGTAGGTTTTTCAGTCATTTTACAATTAGAAATTTCTCTTTCAACGGTCTTCTTACAATTAAAAATTTGTCTTTGAACGATATTCTTAAATAACTGTGTCCTGGTCGTCATTTATATTCCCTGTGTCCCGGTCGTCATTTGTGTCCCGGTATCCCAGTCTGTAATTTCTCTTTTTTCTTTTTTCAGTTTTCTTTTTCTTCTTTATTTTTCAGCTTCACTATGAAATACATATCGCCGAACCTTTGTTTTTTTAACTAAAATCTGGTAGTCATTGATGACCTTATCCAAGTCAAAATCCCAAACCCAATCATCATCGCTATCATTTTCAGTTTTAATATGTTTTGACTCTCGCTGTCCAGGTGGATCTTCATCTAACTGCGCGGTTTTGTGTTCTTTAGCCTCAAGCCTGTTTCCTTGCTGTTCTTTTGATTCCTCGGCACGCTTTCTTTTCTGACTTTCTCTATCAGCAGCAAGTTTTTTGGCATAGACTCTTTGAGCATCTTCATCAGTCATTGTAAACTTAAACATTAATAGAATTCTACGCGAACATATGTCTTATATAACTTGAATGACGTCACCTTCAAAGCAAAAATGATGGCAACTAATTTCATGACGTCAGCCGAAACATGACGTCACCTGATCCACAGATCCACAGATCCACACACAGACAACTTATTTATATATATATAGATTTTAGCAGATTTGTTCAATTTTAGTCAATTTTACGGCAGACCTACAATCGAAATTAGTCGGAATTTTTCTGAACAATTTAAACACTTTTATTTAGAAGCTAATTGGAAAATTTTATTGAAAAATGTTTAGTATGATTTTCAAGAAAGAACAGAAACGGCTAACCAAATTCTTAAAGTATTACTAGGCGGAAAACAAACAATGTTTTTTGCTAAGCTGGCAACTAAATGACTAACTAGACAAACCTAATCAGAAAACAAACAGAAGATAAACCAAGTGAGAAAGCCTAAGAGATTACAAAAACTTCAAATTGGAACAAGTTTGGCAATAATAAACATGAACAAATATAAAAAGAAGTTTGCTGCATAAACAGCAATGAAGATAAAAAATTATCAGAAATTACCTACTAAATGAAAACAGGGGCTGCCACACTCTCAAAGTCCCCAGAAGACGTTTTTTTTTTGCTTGGCATTTGCATTTTGAAGGAGCTGATCACACTTGCTAATAAACGAAAATCAAAAACATTAAAAGTATTTTGCTCTTAGATGTCAACGTGATACAGGAAATCACGGTTAGATTAAAGTCTATATGGACTAAAAGATATATTTGACAAGCTTTATCTAAATGTGGAATCATGGCAGCCAGGTACGTAAAGTATCTTGACCCATGAGTTTGATATCATGTCACCAAACCTCAGAGCAGAATGATGAGGGAATTTCGACCCGTGCTAACCTCCAAGATGCTGAAATTTTTTAAGTGTGTCCAAAAATCTATTTTAAAATCCACTTCTTCATACCAGCTTTGTTCCGAATCAAAAACTTATAAAGATACCCCCCCCCAAAAAAAAATCTTGTATATGTATGCGATGACACCATTTTTTCCTTCTTTATTTCAAACAGTTCGAGGTAACAAAATGAAAGTAAGGAGCGACGCGGCTATATAGAAACCAATACTCTAAAAAACAGAATTATACCAATAGATATATCAACAGAGTGTGCTTATCATGCTGATTCCAAATATACAAGTTACATTAAGTTACCCATCAAAATCCACGAGCCTGAGAATATTGTCTTTTTTTCAAAAAAGGGGGAAACACCCCTTAAAAGTCGAAGAAATTTAAAGAACATCACGCCATCAGATTCAGAATGTCAGAGAACCTTATCGTAGAGGTTTCAAATTCCTATCTGGAAAAATGTGAAAATTTCCATTTTTCACCAGAAGTTTTATTTGTTTTTTTCAGGGGTGATCGTGTCGAACCAGTGGTCCTAGAATATTGGGAGGGAGCTCATTCGAACAGAAATTAATAGTTCTAGCGCATTTTTAAGTGACCAAAGAGATTCAAGGACAACTAGGTGCCCTCCCTCGCCCCCTTTTCCTAAAACCATCTGACAAAAATTTTGAGATAGCATTTTATTCATCATAGTTGAAAAGCCTAATATCTATGTCTTTGTATATAACATGAATCCCCCACAGCCCCAGGGGAAATATCCTTAAGTTATAAAATTCGCCCATTGTTTACACATAGTATTTGTTATTGGGAAGCATGAATACATTTTCGGGGGGGGGGGGGGTGAAATTTCTTCTGGGGGGTTTTTCCACTGGGGAATATTCTATAAGGAGGGAAGTTCCCAGGGGGTGAAATTTTCAGGGGAAATTTTACAGGGTGGAAATTTGTCATAGTTCTTATAAGAAACTGTTTATATATCTTGTTTTCTCTTTTCCGTCTCAATTCTACGCGTGGAGATGCTAAGGGTAATAGTGAGGAGTATTTCTCCGTGGAGGCGCAAACCAGGTTTCCTGGCATTATTTTAAAAACGATCAGAAATTAAATTAAAAAAAACAAGTTTTTTCAACTGAAAGTAAGGATCAAGATTAAAACTAAAAATGAAAAGTAATTATTACGTATATGAAGGGGGTTGCACCCTCCTTAACATCTCGCTCTTTACGCTTAAGTTTGAATTTTGTCCCAATTCTTTAAGAACGACTCCTGAAACACAAGGGTCGTATAATTAGAACAGTAAGAAGCTCTTTTAAAGTACTTATAAAAAACTTTAGGGTAAAGGGCGACGTGTTGAGGAGGGGACAACCCTCTTCATATGCGTATTAATTTCTGTTCGTTTTAAGTTTTAATGTTGCTCCTTACTTTAAGTTGAAAAAACTTATTTTTTATTACTTAATGCTTTTTAAAACGAAGTGGCATGAAATGACTCACTGCAAAAAACGTTAACTCAAAAAAGTAATGAGAATCAAACGGTCCATATTAGTGAACAGTGTGAAAAGGATACCATGGTCAATAGTGACCGAACCTCTAAACAACAAGTTTAAAATGAACTATAGGCCTATATCAAATGAGTCGAACCTTTATGTTGATTTCAAACATATTAAATTCCTTAGATTTAAACTTAGCTATCACCAGACACTAGCATAAAAAATTTGTAGATTTTAAGAAAAAAAGGAGTAAAGGCCCCCAGGAAGGGGTGCAATTTTGATGAAACTTACATCTTCAAATGCAATGCAATTGATGACCCTCTAGAAGAGGTCTTGAACACCCTTTTTACCAAAAGACGATTAATTTCAAATTTTTCTTGAAAGTCTGATGGAGAATGCGTTTTTACGTTTGTTTATTTTCACCACAGGTTATTGTATACAACCAATACGTTCATAAGTTATTTAAGCCCTTGTTGGGGACTTTAGCAAGAGACAACTTAATGGTTGTTGGCCGGGACTGTTGAGACAGTTTGCTCTTTTCAAAGCCCTAATGATTCCAATAGTCTAAATTTAAGATATTGAAAGACAACCTATTTGTTTTGATGAGTTTATATGTTAGTAATTCAACTTATAAGGTTTATAAACTCGTCTTTCAAGAATAGGAAATATAAAATTAAACGATATAGAATATACTAATATTTTATAACAGAAGTATAGATCAAGTGGTTGCAAAGAGTTAATTTGGTGCTAGGTGAATTCCCTCTCCCCCCCCCCCCCGACCTGCGGCATTTCACTCCAGAAAATTCCCCAAAATGCACAATTTAGCAGCCAAAGGAATGGTATAACAAATAAAAACAATGGAAAAAAGAAGGAATTTTAGAATGTTCTATCTATGTTCCAAAATATATGTGTAATATATGGTGTAGAAAATACCATAGAATTTATTTTTATAGTTTTATTTGTTATAGTTTTCGTGTTTTGGGGGTTGAGTTATCATAGGAGGATAAGACAAATTTTAAAAAATGGTTTGAAAATATGAAATTAGTGGCAGCTGTAGAAGGGTTGCCATATGGTGGAAGTGCACAGCAAAACATGCTGGGATTTAAAGGACAGCTAGTTGCTTTCCATGGACTTGTTCTGGTACCAACAAACACATGATTTTAGTTCACCCCTTGCAATCGAGATCTCGTCCACTTGGCGTACACCAGTAGGTTTTCCCGTCTGAAGTACCTTTAAGGGATACATTATTTTTTGAATTTAATTTAAATAGCATGGAGCCAAATTCTAAGTCGGAACTGAGCGAATTTAAAATAGACAGAGGTTCTCATTCTAAATAAGCAAGAAACAGTTTAAGTAAAGAAAGTTTTCAAAAACTCATTAAACCCTGTTCACAGGAGAGGGCTCATTCAGACAGAAATGAAAAGTTGTAGGGCACTTTTTGAATGACATATTTAGCTAATCCAAGAGTGGTAGCTATTATTTCAATTAATCTTAAATAGGATTTGTTCTATGTATATAAAACAACTCGCAGGAATCTTGAAAAAGAGTCTGAAACATTTCAAAAATGGTGACATATCCGAATGAAAAGTACACCAATGGAGTCGCCATTATGGTAGATCAGGCACAGGAATATTACAGCCCCCCCCCCACCTTGAACAAGAGAAATCACTATTTTGCATGGGAAACACTAATGTATGCTCTTTACTTTTGTTCATATGATTTGAGTCCCCCCAAAAATATTGAAGCCCAAGAAGCAAAATTAACGAAGTATACTTTCATATGAGAAGCTCCAAACTTTTTACCATTTTAGAAGATTCATCTTACCATTAAATTAAACTGAGGTAAAACGGATATAATGTCCCAAAAATATTGACGAAAAGCCTATGATTTATCAGAGCTCAGTTCCCAAGAAAAAGGCATATTACTTAAAGTTAATTTGCTTTTAATGTTGTGCACATCTAGCAAATTTTAAGAAAATTAAGTATACAAGCAAAAGAAAAAATCCTAATTTGGATCAGAATTATAATCACACTGACTGGAGAGAGTTACTTAAAGAGAGAATATACCTGCTTATGCTCTCTCCTTGACAGACTTTCTCCTTTCAGCATTTTCCATGCAAATCCAAAAGCAATTTTAGATTCAATGTAAAGTAAACGAAATCCATGATAATAATGTTTTAATTCCCCAACGAATCTAGCCCATAGGGATTTTTTTGCAATTTCTTTTTTCTGTTCTCCAGAAACACTAACCAAATCCTGTTTCCTTTTTTCTTCCTCACGCATAGAATCAACTGTTTCTTCCACTAATGATGAAGGTTTTAATTTTTCTTTTTCACAGAAAATTGAAGAAGTGGAGAAATGCTTAACTTCAAAACTAGGTCGATAATGATTTGCAGATGTCCCATCTTTGCAGTCAGATATAGAATAGGAACAAGGTTGAAAGTATATCTGAGAGCATCTTAAGTTGACTGTAGTTCTCCATAAAAAATAATGCCTACTGCCACATATTCTTGAAACAAGCATAGCTCTAAAAAAGAAAAAAGAGACTAAGTGAAATAGAAACTAATACCTGCATACAGAAGGGGAGGTAGGATTTTTTTTTTTTCATTTTCTGATATTTGTCAAATGACTCTCCTCTTTCTGAAAAAGTAAAAAAAAATAGTAGTTCAGGAAAGCTTTTTTTGTTTGTGCGTTTCTGTGGGTTTAGTCCGAATCTGTAAATCTATGCAGAAAGTGATTTTGTGGGAGGGGAAATGCGTTCAAGTAAGAACTTACCAGCCTTGAGCACGAGTCTAAAGTTTTGTACTAACAACCATTTCTGTTTTTTTTTTCGTTTACAGCTGATTTACAAAAAGGTAGCAACTGAAATGGAAAGCATGAATTCACTACAATAATGAAAATAGGATAATGTGGAACAACTGTTACAATAGTCAGCAGATTCTTCTTATGTAATTTACCCCCTGATTCCAAAAACTAAGTGGGGATTTTCCATCCGCTTCTATTAATTTTTTTCTGCTAAATTTTTGCCCAGCCTAAAAAGTTGGGCATTGGAAGTTTTCTTGAATACCAAATAAACCAAGTGCTACCTAACATTTTATAATACCCATAGTTTTTCCTAGTATTTCATATTTTTACCATTTTTTATTAACTTTAATTAAAACTTTTTTTGATTAAAAATTTGTTTGGTTAGATATATTAAATTCACTACTATTAATATAGCGTTTCTAGTGGAATCAGGAAAACCCAGAAAATGTGCTCTGAAGAAGAATAAACTGTCAAATTTTCACAAAAAAAACATTTGAAAACTAAATAAAAAGAAAACTGTTCTAGGCTCAAACCTGGTAATTTCAAGATCTGTTAGACACATCTCTCAGAGGTCTCTCAGTAACCTAAGTAAATAATCTACTTTTCAACTAATATGGTATTCTTACCACTTTCAGCAAAGAGCTAGTGTTCGATAGACCTTTACTAGCTTTCTTAATCACATAGTGAATTGGATAAAATTTATTATAGTCCTGAGAAGAAGTGATTACTCTTAAGTTATAAGCATCTCATCTTTGAAATTTGGAGATGAATTTCCACTGCAGGAAAAAAGAAGAAAGGGTTACTGATATTAGTTAAAAAAAAACAATTATCTTTCAAGGAAGTATCTTTTACATGTAAAAACGAAGTTGGACTCACAACAATTAAACATTTGATTCAAATTTTTTAGAAGTTGGGAGGTTAGGGTCACAGCTGGCAGATTTAGTTCGAAATTTCAAGTTAAAAATGACGTAGGTCTAACTCAGGGAAGCGTCTTAAGCATGGTACTATTTGTAATATATTGTATTGATCAGCTGGCCTGGTTGAAAAACATAAGTATATGCTGATGATAATGCACATGTCACATCTGCAAGAACCCTAAGTCAGTTACAATTAGGGATACAAAAGGCATTAAATAGTTTATAAAACTGTTGCAGTGAGAATCATATGGCATCTCCAGGAAAAAAACAAACAGCAGAAATGGTTTTCTGAAAATTAATAATTATGCAATATTTCAAGTGATTCCTTATGACTTAAAACTGAAAATCTGAGAGCTTCTGTCAGGGAAAACACTCCCAATAAAAGGCACTGTTCCTGTATACTTCAAGTTAAAATTATAAAGGTGATAATGGAATGCCTAATCATAACAAGGATAATAACCTCATCTTACAAGGTGACTGGATTAGATAAACTAACCATTTGAGGGACTATATCCAAATTTTTACTGATGGTGCTAACTCAGAGAAGTGTGCTGGTTGTGTAGTGGTCATACCTAGTACAGCAATATGTTGTAGTCTTAAGTTGCTAGTAAACCACAATTTATTTTCTCAACAGAGGTAATGACTAGACATGATGAGGCAGTTGATTTGATTAAATCAAATGACATTTGAAAAATGAAAATGGTCCTAGTCATGAGATCACGTGTATTATTATAAACTATTGGACTGTTGGAATGTGCAGGTGCTGATATATTATTGGTTGCAATAGTATTTACTGATAGTAATCTATGGCCAATTAGGGTATTTTGAATGGTCTGAGCTTAAATGTAAAACTAATACAGTGAATATTTGATGTATATTCATTACGCATTATAATACGAACACCATAATTCTAGGAATTATGTTAACCCAAAATTAGAGTTACATGATTACAAAGGACCCCTTTTTGAGCTGGTACATTATATTCAATCTGTTGCTATAACTATATTCAGATTGGGGACATGTCGTGCTAAAATCCAGTCAGTATTGATTAAGGGGGAGAGAGTTGATTTCCTCTTACCATTTGTAATATTTGTACTAATTATGATGAGGTTAGACATATTCTCGTGGTGTATAGAAATATGAATATAAGAAATTGTGCTTAAAAACCAAGTTACTAAGTATTTTGGTTTCTTTACAACAAGATCAACTTGAAGGCAGGCAAACTCCCCTACATGGGCCTACAGACAGTCTAACTTATGATTCAATTAACTAACTAGCCTACAGACCATTTTAATGCATTTATTTTATCTGTTTTAAATTTTCCTATTATGTTTTATTTATGTTATATTTTCATAGCTAAATAGAGTAACATTCAAGACTACAGGATTCTCAGAAGGAGAAAATCATCTCAGATTCCTTTATGCATGTGTAGAAGGATGACTCAATAGGATATAAAAGCCAGTAATGACTACAGGTCCAAACCAGGGCAACATGGTGGAGAAGAAGTGGTGGTGTTCACTGTGTTTAGTACTTTATTGGCAAATTTTCTGAAAGTTTCGCCAGATTCTCTGGTTGGCATTAATGGAGAGCAGGCTTGAGCTGGGACTGACCTGCAGATGCTGTCACCTCTTTTTTATCTTGATAACATAAAAGTAGTTGCAATACTTTAATCTTTTTTAAACATATGTATTACATTTCCTGTAATGCATTACTTCCCAATGATGGTCCCATATATAGCCCAAGAATAAATAAAACAATAAAAGAGAACACTGAAATAATGAGATTCCTACTTTATAATACATGTTTACAGTGTGTTTCTATTAATCAGATTATCATGTTTTCTTCAATTATATTCCACATTATTATATCATTTCAAAAAATACAATTGGGCACAATTCCATCGCAGACTAGTCAAAAAGGCATAACTGGATTTCATCAAGGAAAGACTAGAGCTACCCGTTGTACAATGCATTATGAGACTAAAAACAACAAAGATATATAATACTGTAGCTTTTTAAGGAAACATTAGGGTGGGGTATGCATTGTCAGAAATGTGAACATAATATTTGAAAAGAAAGTAAAATAAGGAATATAATCATACTGTTTTTGTTATTAAGAAATTTTCTTTTGGGGAGCCCCTAATCTAGAATGTTACCTAGATAGTGTTTTGACATATACCAGCACAGGTGAAACAAACATGAATGGTTCAAACAATGTCTTTCTTCTACTTTGAAAAAGAAAACCTTTTCCAGTTATAGCTCCAAAATTTTGTATACAGGGTATATGAACTACCAATTAGTCCTTTCACCCCTTTGACTTTCCAAAAAGTATCATTGGGTAATTCAGAAATCCATCAACTTCCTCTGTAGCCAAATCTTCTTATCCGTTAAAAACCAATAATCCCAATTAAAATTCTTAATTCCATTGATGGGTTGTGTCAAGTATAGGTACTTGAGTTACCAAGCCCCAGCAGTTTAAGACCTACAGGCCAGCCAGTACCAATATGGTTCTTCACACCCACTCCTGCTCTCTTCTGCACTCTTCAAAACAAATGATGAATAACCTCCTTTTCTTTAATGACTTCATAGTGGTTTAATAATCACTAATCAATTTGTCTCTTCTCGAAAATATCAATAGATGCCTTAAATATCTTACTATCAGGAATTCAGGAATGCAGCGTAGATATTTTTTATATTAGCCGTGTAACAGAGACGTTTAAGGGAAATTAAATAAATAAAAAAAGTTTTTTTTAACTACAAATAAGGAGCGACATTAAAACCGAAAACGAATAGAAATTATACCGTATATGAAAGGGGTTGTCCCCTCCTCAACGCCTGGCACTTCACGCTAAAGTTTGACTCTTTTCCACAACTCTAATTTTTAAAACAATAAAAAAAAACTTTAGTGTAAAGAGCGGGGCGTTGAGGAGGCTACAACCCCTTCCATATACGGAATAATTTCTGTTCATTTTAGGTTTTAATGTCGCTCCTTAAAAAACTTAATTTTTTATTTAATTTCTGAACGTTTTTGAATTAATGCATATTTTAATTTTGGCTCACCACACATGAAAAATTGAAACGAAATTTGCATATTAATATTTTTTTGCTAAATGGCTTTCTCGTAGTTTCGATCGGACGATTTTGATAAAATAAGGAGTGGGAGAGAAGGGCCTAGTTGTCCTCCAATTTTTGGTTACTTAAAAATGCAACTAGATTTTTATTTTTCGAAGGTTTTTGTTAGTAATAAACATATGTACCTTACAAATTAACTACGTAACGAATTTCTATATTTGTGTATTTTTATTACGTATATGAGGGGTTTCGCCCCCTCGTCAATGCCTCGCTCTTTACACTAAAGCTTGGATTTTGTCCCAAATCCTTAAGAATGATCTCTGAATCACAAAGGCTGTATAATAAATAGTTGAAATTACTAAAAATTCTTTTGCGTTAAGAGCAAGGTATTGTGGAGGAGAAGAACCCCCTTATATACGTAATATTTTATGTTCGTTTTAAGTTTTAATGCTACTATATTACTTCCAGTTGAAAAAAAATTATTTATTTTCTTATCGTTTTTTTAAATAATGCTAGAATTCTCTTCCCTCATGATAAATTTCTCCATGGAAAGATCCTCCAACGTAACCCCCTCCTCCCAACCCGTCCCCACCCCGACGCAAAAAAGTCCCCCCCCCCCCCTGAAAACGTCTTTACTCTTCATAATAACCATTACTACATGTAAACAATAGTCAAAGT